>NW_018127887.1:2021199-2065774 GCF_001952655.1 Monopterus albus | reverse complement strand
AAGGTCATATGCACAGTAGGTACAACAAAATTTACACAGACGTCTACCATCAAGCCGTTTATACAAAATTCCACATTCACTGTTCACTCTGTTTGTATTGCACTTTCCTATTCCCCCGGCCTATGAGCTCATTCCACACAACTACTACACTGCTACCTAACATTCCCATCCCTACACTGCATGGGTCTCTAGTCTAGTAATGTTGAATCATGTTGATAAATTAGTGTGGCCAGCACCAACACATTACAGTACAAAGGTTTGGGGTCAGCCAGGGCCTTTCTGTGTAGAGTCTGCATGTGTTCGCCCGGTAGCTTGTGTGGGTTTCCTCTGGGTACTCCCACACACACACACACACACACACACACACCACTATTGCTGATGTACGGTGCAGAGCAAGGAGTGTAAAATGGGTTTATCTGGCTTTTTTCTGAAAATGGCTGGTTGCTGTGGCCAGGATTGTGACTATGAGAGTGGTGAGAGTTAATGTGTTAATTAGGAAGAAGCTTTATAAGGGATCTTACACTACCAGTCAGGAGTTTGGACACACTTTCCTATTCAATTCAGTGGGAAAGCGTGTCCAAATATTTGACAGTAGGCAAATTATTATAACTCTAGACAAGCTGAGCCAACTACTTCCTCAGCCTTGATTTTAATATTAAGCTAAGGTAACTGACTGGTACCTTAATATTTACCATACGCACATGAGGGTGGTATCAATTTTCTCATCCAATACTTGGCAAGAAAGTGCTTTGCTTTCTGTTCTCCAGTCCAAAGCTACAATACTATCTTGGTATAGCTATATGTTCAGTGCACACTGTGAAGTACAACTTAGCATTTGACCGTTTCAGCAGGCTCAGTCATGTCAGCATGACCTGTGCTGAAACAGTCTTGACATAGCTCATGTCCTTATGCTGGTTCTGAGAATTACACGCACAAAAAGAAGAAGGAGGAGAGAGTGCATCAGAGTGAAAAGAGCAGAGATATTTTCAGTCTTTCTGAGTCTTTGTAAGAAAGTTGTTTTCTGGTGAGGCAGCTGGTGAGGATTAGAGATCATGTGAGGATGGTCAGGATGTCGGTTTGTGGGCGGAGGCCCGGCTGTGGTACTGTGGACATCCAGAGAGGCTTTCCTTATGCATGTAGATTCACACACAAATCAAAAGATGCAGGAAAGTGAAAGAGAGCAGGGTGGGAGATAAGAGATTAAAGGAGGAAAGAGCAGTAGCAGGTGCATACAGAACTGTAGGAGGATGCTGGATGACTGACAGATCAAAATGTGTGTGATATTGTGATGAGGAGGAGGGTGTTTTGGAGTGAGATCAGGGTGAGAGGTTGATCTGACTCAGCCCTCACAGCCACTTCCTTTGGCATGTTTAGAATGGACAGATGAAAGGAGCGACTCATCATGTGGTCAGCTGACTCACCATATAGGAATGGGTACTGGGAAAGGAAGCACATACTGGATGACGGGGGCTGTATGCATGTGTATGAATATACTCGGTCTTTGGTCCTCAACAGAGGCACAATTATTCCATTTCCCGTCAACCCAGAGGAATTCAGTGTGAGATTTCTTCTCTGTGAGTCGTGCTCTCTCACCTGCCGTCACTCTGTGGATACTGTTTCATCTTTACCCTCAGCCTTGGAATTCCCCAGCTTGTGTGGCTTTACTTGTAAAGGAAGTTAAAGTTTGTACAGGCTGTGCTGTTCTGTTTATGATTTAATACTTCAAACTGTACTTCTGTTTTCTCTTCACACAATTTAGTTAGCTTATTTTAAGGATGTCAGAAGTCTTCTCCAGCTCTAACAAAGGAAAACAATAATAAAATAAAAATTCTGTGTGGTAATTTTGCAGAATTTTAGAGTTGGACATGTATGAGCATGAACGAAATAAATAGAGGATTATGTGGATGGTGTGTGTCAGTGGCGTAATTGCTTGTTTTTGTGAAAGCAGAGATATTTTGTCATGCTGAGTGTCTAGTGACTGTGTGTGTATGAGTGAATATTTAACTGGCTGCTACTGTAGATTTGATGTGCTCTATGAAAATGTGTTAAGTGTGAACAGGTTTCTAAAGCTTGTGAAACATTTATTTCTTTCCTGCTTACGCTCTTATAATTTACTGTAAACATAGATAGTAATATAGTGCAGTCTATGTGTGTGTGTGTGTGTGTGTGTGTGTGTGTGTGTGTGTGTGAGCCCGTGTTGACTCACAGTTACGATAATGACTCTGGCAGAGCAGTGGATGAACTCCTCATGCTGACTGTAAAGAGCAGAAAGAGAGAGAAAGACAGAGAGAGAGAGGCGAGGGGGCTGTTCTCTCGGTGGCATCTCCATCTCATAACTCATCTGCCACTGAGTGCATTCATACACACACACTCATACAATGCTGAGGATTACAGCACTTACAGTGCAGTATAATACTTCAGTATAGGGTGGGACTGACTTCAGTCGGAGCAGCAAGTGTGAAAATATCTCCAAGGAGGAAATAGCACATCGTGTTGTAGCTGAAAGGATCATTTGCAACAGGTTAGTGCTTGTCTTTTCACTGGTGACCAAATTGTTCATTTTTTTGTTATTCAGTGATATAAAGACAAAGATGCTGTTTCACTTATAGCCTTATCATTTCAAACCTGTGTTAAATTCTGTATTGTGATGGGGCAGTACAGACAATGACGTAGCAGTTTCACTTTCAGTCTATTTTTGAACCTCAATCATTCACCTGTAGCCATGCAAAGTGAGTGATCGCCTCATGTCTTGAAAAACTTGCTGTCATGGTTTGTTGGACTTTAAATGTATTTTTCCCTATCAGAGTTCTTTCCAGGAGGAGAGCAGTTTCATTTGTAAGTTACGCTCTGGTGATCTTGTATGCCGTGACACAAGAATTAGGTGTAGTCCATTGCAGAGAAAACACTTCCGTCCTCTCACTTGTCTGTTCGCACAAACTAAATGTGATGCCTCTCGGTGAGTCTGAGATTGATTTTTTGAATATCAATGTCCTACTTTATACTGAGTATACTGAATGTGTGCCCACATTGCCTTTCTTCATTTAATTTGTTCTTTTACTCGCTAAATGTTGCATATGTGAATGCCAGGTGACCACACCTGGATCCTGTCCTACATCAGTGCCGGTATATATAGCCACAGGATGCACTCCCTGCAAACCTCATTCTGTCATTTAAATCCTGTGTGATGAAGTCTTCCTTCGTGTGCACAGTCACTGATCTCAGGTAAGGCAAACAAAGTCCAGGCTAATTAATGGCAGACAGGCTAGCTTCTAAAATTCCCTGGTTACCCATCCTCCAGCATAAGATACAGTGACATTTATTTTCTATATTTTGAAGATAGTAATTCAAATTCTCATCCTCATATTCACTCATCTTTGCACATCACCATGCTGTAGCAGATATACAGTGTTTTCTAATTAATTAATTAATTAATCACAGTTGTTTGTTTTTGAAAACCCCAGGAAATATGTTTTATTTGCCACAAGGCTGATTGCTTTAAGTCTCGGCATATGATGCACAATCCAGTTTAAGTGGTTAGATCATACTCTGTATATGGAGATAGCGGTGGACTAACTGATCTTCAGTTCGATGTCTTATAGTTTGAATCAGATAAGACTGAGTTTCCTGCATCTGGCCAGTTCCCTAAAGTCTTACTTGGGTTTCTGATCCCAGCAAGATCTTGCAGATTCCTCTTACACTTTTCTCTCATTGTCTTAAAGCAATACTACAGCATTTTGGCAAATGAGATTATTTCCTTTCTTGATGAGACCTAGAAAAGCAAAGCAATACCACACTCATATGTGCACACTAGATATGACTCTACAGCCATCAACTGGTTAACTTAGTTTAGCACAAAGACTGGAACTGGAGAAATAGCTTGCCTGGCTATGTCCAAAGGTATAACATATACCTGCAAGCACCTCTAAAGTTCACTGTATAACCCTTCATTGGATTTGTGAGTGTGTGTGTGTGTGTGTGTGTGTGTGTGTACATGTGTGTGTGAGCTTTAGTGGTGCTGATTGTGGATTTTGTTACTTTCAAATCACCAGGCTAACGGTTTCCCCTGTTTCCAGTCTTAATACACTTGTAGACATTTTGCTGGAAGCTAGATGAGTAATTTGATACCAGTACCATATTTGCATTATACATATGAAGCATCAACTAGCAGGTGGTTAGCCTTGGTTTAGAATATTCTTTTAACCTGATGGAAGCCTTATTGTGCCTCTTAGCACAGTAAATGTGCCATTCAGAAGGACAAATGCTTAAAAAAATAGATTTGTCTCCACTCCATAATGTGGCTGACTCACATTTCTCTCACATTTTGAATGTCACACTGATCAAATTCATCAGTCACTACTTCATAAACCTAATTGTCAGTTCTGCATTGGTTAGGTCAACAAGCCTCCATGTCCCTGTCACAATGAAAAGGAAACTTTACCACTAAATCCATACTCTCCGCACCTATCTGCCTCGCAGGCACATGATTACTCATATTCACGGTGTTACCCCCTCTGCCATTAAGGATAATTGCTTTGCTTGTCCTGTGTGTGAACTCACTTACACACACTGAAGAACATTCACTCCCTTATAACATGTAACTGCAACTGGAGGCACACCACGTGCAGGAGGACCTCAGGGGGAATGACAAGTTACAACCTTAACAACCTCTTCATCCTCATGTCTCCACTTACTTCTGCTCCTCATAGCCGAGCGATCACTGACTGACTCATTCACTTCCTTGTTCTGAATTCTCAGATGGTCGATGACACCAAACATAAATATTGGAGGGATGAAAGACAAAGTGATGACTATAGCTTCTTTGGATGTCCCCTGGGGCTACTATTTCCATTTAGCTGTGGCTCAGTCATCATCCTAGGTTGGTGATGCAGAGCATTTACCAGCAAAGCCAGAGGAGGTCAGAATTTAATTTCCTTTCTCTTAACTCACCCAGTGTTGTTTCAGTGTGATGTGGCACGCTGGCACTGTGACAGATCTTTTTCTTGAACAAACACATGTATTAATTGGCACCTTTTGGTGTCTGCATGTTGGATTTATATTTATTCAGATGAAATTTTTGCCCATGAACATGACAGAAAAGAAGGGGAAGAGGAGGTGGGATGAACAGTGTGTCTTATGATAAATGTTCCCCCTTTCAGCTCCTGTTCAAATGAAGCCATCTGGAAGCAAACATGAGTCATAGCTCTTATGTTGGAAGCATATTATTAGACCTGCCTGACCTGATACCTTTATGTTGCACATTTAATGTCAACAATCTCAGTTTAGACTATAGCTCAGAACTGATTATTCAAACATGATGAATGTCGTTTTTGTACCCTGCTCTCTGCTTCTATATCATATCACACTTTTCCTTTTTCTCATCTCCCTCTACCCTTCAAAGTTGTTTGACATTTTGGTAAATACTCTTATTTGTATTATATGAGGTGGTTGATACCACCATTATGCTGTATCAGTTCATTAAATATGAAGCTACAAGCAGTAGTGGTTAGCTTAGATAAGCAGAAAGATTGGAAACATGGTAGCCTGCTTCTGTCCAGTGTTTACAAAATCTGCCTATCGTCACCTCTAGAGCTCATTAACTAAAATCCTATATTTTATTTGTTTAAACTGTACCAAAACTAAAATGTAAAAATTACAAGTTGTGGTTTCAGAGGTGCTGGTAGATGAATTCTGTTACCTTTAAGGCATATTCACGTTGCAGTGGTAAAGCAAGGTTCTTGTGCTGCCACACAGGTCCAGCAGTAGCATATCTATCTGCAGACTGAAAGACATGGGCTAAACGTTTAGGGGAGTAATGTGATGTATCCAGTTGTGCCCCTAACCCTTCCCCTACTGTAAGTTATACCCCTACTAGACATGCCTCACGCCCACCTGTGGGTGTAGACAGACATGGTGGTAGCTGGGAGAGTCTTTAGGGGCGTAATTTGATGCATCATGTTCCGCTCCTCTTGCAGTTCATACACATACCCTTCTCTGCAGGTGGGTGCAGTATTTACCCTTCCAAAACAGCAGGTCCTTACCTACATAATATGTATTATATAATACTATTAAGCACATTGAAACAGCAGCATGTCTAAAACTAAATAAATAACCCATACCTCTGTTTGTTATGTGCCAGACTATTTCCAGGCCTGGCACAGTTTCTCTAGTAAATCACACCTTCTCTAGGTGAATATATTTAAAGTATTTCCCAAAATGTCAAACTATTCCTTTAAAATCACCAACTCCAAAGCTAAAATGTCATCTCAATCAAAAATAACAACTTTATTTTTCAAACCTGATACGACTGTTTCACTGTCATGATGTTTGTGATGGTTTTGGTCTCTAGCAGAGGACTCTGGTGCTGCCTGCTGATCCAGGTAGGTGGAGTACCGGGACGGAGTTTCCTCTGAGTTTTGCTGACACTGCCTCTTCAGAAATATTCCACTGAGCCTCATGAGGTTACATGTCTTTTACAATTGGGTCATGGGTTTGGTTATGGCTTGCTATGTAACCACACCCTCTGCTGTTCATTTGTAGAGTGCACCATCAAGCGGTGAGAGGAAACTTCCCTCGGCAGAGATCAACTATGTTTGACCTGCAACCAGTTAACAACACAAAGCTTGCCATTTTGCTCTTTTTCTAAATCTTGCGTAACATGTTTCAAAGGGCTGTCTATAACAATCAGACTTGTTGAGTAAAAGACTGCACTCAGAAACTGATTTCATTTGGTGGCATAGATGTTTGTAACTAGTCTCTAGCACCATATGAAATCAGTGTTCTGGGACGTGGACTATCAGCATGTACAGACTCCGTACATGAATAACCTGAAATACAAGATGTTCTTGTGATGCCTCAAATGTAGGTCACATTTGTATAAATTACTGTGTTCTCCTGCTTCATTCACTAACTGGTCACAGCTGCCATGCTGCTTCTCATTATATTTTTCCCTGTCTGTCTCTCCCATTTGACTCAATTATGAATTATTCATGAATCCACCTTTATTCATTTATAAATTCTGTTTCCATTACCTGTGTACTTTGATACACTTTGGTTGTTTAACTGATATTTTTTTCTCAACTGTGGCCACAACTGAAAACAGATTCAGACAATTGAGATCATGGTAAACAATAATAGAAAGCAGAGAAGTCAGAGTCAGAAATGTCTTTTGCACAACAATATCTATCCAAAGTTTGCTATTATTAGCTCCCCTTAGCCGCAGTAAGCTACCGGCCATACCACACCAGGCAAGGATGTAGCAGCAAAGCTGATGCTGTGTTGTATTGCCTATGAAATTAACTTTTCATTTGTAAGTGCAAGAACATATTTCTTTTTTCAGAAGTTATCTTTAAGGGCCCACTCTAAAGTTACCATTCATCCTATTGCAGGGTTTTTCTCAACTAAATGTGAAAAGTACTATTTAAATTTTTTTAAAGAAGTGAGTATATACAGGTTACAGTTTTTTATGTATTTGCTACAGTTGCATTTTGTTATCATAATAAATCTTTTCAGTGCAGCTATTTACGTGTCCTTGGCCTCCTTATGCACTTGCATGTTGTCACCTGGAGATAACTGCTTTTTCTACTGAGCACCAGATGCAATCAATTTGAATGGTTTGGGATGTAATTCTGTTGTAATCCATTTAACCTCACTTGCTGAAAATGAAACTGCCTCCCAAAGGTAAATATGTTCAATGGTAATAAAAGAAAAGTCTTGTCACCTGTTTGAGCAAATAAATAATTAAATAATTTTAAGTGGAGATGAAAGCTCCAGAAGAGCATCTGTGGACTGTATCCTAACACTGCTTTCTTTGTCAAATATCGTTTCCAAGTTTAAGAATAAAATTTCAGTCTCAACCTTTTTTCCGATATGGACAAGAAGTGTTCACAAAAAATGGAAATTTCAACATATAGAGTTCCAAGACAACTGAAAACATTTGCTGGGGCAGATACAATGAAAGCTCCAAAACTGCTACTAAATGTACCTTGTGGTGATGTTTAATCCAGTACATTCCATGTGTTTGTAGGATTGTTTTTATTTCAAACAACTATAAACTCACAATTATCCAGATATTATGTTTGAATGTAGGCCACAGGTGAAAAGGTATAGTACATGCCTTCTTATCCATTTCAAAATGCCCTCTCCACTCTGACTTTACTGCAGCAGTGGTGTCAGGCTTCATTTTTCATGACACCAATGAGTTGACTAAATTGATATTAAACAAAATAGAACAAAAGGCCCTACTGAGGTTACAATGTGCCTTTTAACAGCAGAGCTGTGGGGTCAAAGAAGTTTATCATGTCCTGTTTGACTAATGTCGGATCGTCCTAGAGGGAACGAACAAACAGATCTAGTATGCCTATAAAATCTCATTCTGATCCTTATGTGGAGGTTTAAGAAAAAGATGGTTTATTGCGTAGCGTAAATATTCCATTAAGATTATTTGTTACACATAAAGTGTCCAAAGTTTGATGAGAAGCAAAGAAATTTGACAGAATCTCACATATTTTTTTCCATGCATTGGTTTCACTGAACTGAATTTTTTTTAAATGTTGTGGAGTATATATCAAATTCAGTAAACAGAAGATGAAAAAATACACAGGCATTCTGATGCAATATTGATATGATAATATTCCTTTTATTAATACTCACATCTGTGTGTTTGAGTGCAAACAATTCAAAGGAGACATTTTTCTCACTTTATTTCTACACTGTGGCTCACCAACCATGACAGTTAATGCATAAAAGTGTATCTGGGGCAAAAATATGATGTTGGTATCCCCTGACAGCTCTCAATAATAATAAATATATATATTTAAGATGTGACAATGAAATAAGTAAATGCACTCCTGCAAAAACTAATATAGAAATAATCGTAACAAAAATAAATCTATATGAATGTGCAACTTAAATTTGTTTCCATTAATCCTCAGTGGTTAGAAACATGAAGATATTCAAGGTCCTTTCAAAAAGTCTGATTGGCTCCTCCCACCTCATGATGTGTTAGCAGCGGATCTCTGAACCCTCTCCTGATTGGTCCATTTCCAAGACTACCGCCATATTCAAAGTTCCGCAGCGGTGTGTGTTGTTATCGATCTCCTATTTCTTTGTACACATCAGACTATTTTTTTTCATATGTATGGACTTAACTTAGCTCGCTTAGCAATAGCTTCATTTCCAGTGTAACTGATTTCAAAACAAAGCCTCCCACAAAATGGAAGAAAATGAAGAAGTTAGTGGAAGAACGGTGGAAAACAAAACGCAGAAACTTCGCAGGATGTCATCGAGGACGTGCACCGCCAGTGTCATTACCGCTGCAGAGCCCTCTCCACAAACACTCCGAAGGAACAAATCCAAAAAGTACGTAACCACGTGTTAAAATATGGAACTTATTTAATTACTAGGTCTCTCATAATATAACCTGATTATAGCACCTTCTTTATCACGAGCTAGTTACCCGAGTTAGCCAACTGCGACGGCTAGGGCTGGTATTCTAACTGGCAAACGGTGCCTTCATGTGCACCTCGGAAGCCATAACTTCGGATATTGTGACCATGAACTGCCTTGGATTAAACTGTATGTGGTCTGTGAGATTAGTATCACCATCAATTAATCTACAGAGTATTTCCTGGATTCATTGATTTGTTGTTTTCATTGATTATTTGTTTTGTTTATGTATTGTCCAAGAGTAATGAAAAATTCAGTGACGTCTTTAAATGTCTTCTTTGTATGACAAGCATCTCTAAGCACAAAGATATTCTATGGCAAAGAAGCACCGAGAAGCTGGACCCGCAGATATTTGACATATATATTCCAGCCACTAATAAGTTAATTAACTAATCATTTCACCTCTACTCAATATTTTTTAAGCTGGAACCAGTAAATGGTTGGCATTTTTGCTTGAGCAATAATCAAACTTAAGATCAAATGTTCTGCTGATCAGCTGACTTCTAGAGTCAATGCTAATGTGAGTTAGAGGCAGCATTCTAGTAGCATGTTGACTGTTTTTCTGCTGCTTTCAGGTATTTATTTAATTTTACTCTTTCAGCTCATCTTTCAGCATTTCAGTGTTCATTCCTCTAATACAATATTCCTCCATCACAATATGTGACATATTTTCAACATAACTGGAACAGAAATGGCATTTACAAAGGCATCCATTATATTAAAGCAGCTCTAAAGCAGTATCTATAAAAGCAATGATTCTCTGACTTCTCCTGGATACATTTGATAAACCATTATAATAACTTGGTTACCTAGAGTAACACAAGCTGTTTAAATTCAGGTGAAGTTTGGTCATGTAACTTGAACTTGTTTGTGGTGTGTTTCTGCTGCTAGTGTGTGCACATTTAATTACATTCTGTTCCTCTTTATCAATACAATATAAAGAAACTGCACGGAGCACTAAGGAGAATCTGAACAAAATTTAACTAGACATGCAAGTTTAAAAAAAGCCAAGCTGTATGAAGTACACAGTATAAAGTGTGTTTTTACTGTGCATAAAGGTTACTTGTTTGTCTTGTTTGCTGTAGACCTCCACTGCAGAGAGTCAGCTCCTTCACCTTTCTCACTCCAGGGACTCCATGGGACTTCAGTCTAGTGAGTTAATGTGACTTATTCTTCCACGTTTTGTACTCATACTATCTCTGATATTTGGAATTGTGTTTTGTTGTGTGTAGGAATATTTTGGGCTGTGATCATTTGTATCAGAGATATTGCTGCCAATGTGTTGTTTTAATACTGATTGGAGTTTTGAATATAAAAAATGCATGTTATGTTTCTACAGAAGAGAAAGCGCAGAGATCAGGAGGAGGATACAGTTAGTCTGTCCAGTTTTGACATCAAGGTAAGAGTCAGGACAGGCTCTGGTCTGTCTGTTGGGTGCAAGTATAGTCCAGCACCCTTGAATGTGTCCTCAGAGCAAACTTTAATTCCACTGCATGACTCAGACATTAACCGCAGCCAGCCTTGAGCGCTCTCAAGTGTTATGAGCTGGGTTAATCCCACCCTCCCCTAGACTGGCACAACCAAAGTTTGGCTGAGGAAATAATAATAAAGAAAATCTAGGCCTCATTGTGCACTTGCATTATCTGTCTCTTGACTATAATGGTTACAAATTCAGTGTTCAGTTCAGCACATTAAAGTGGCTTCATATGGTTTATATTTGTTTTCAACAGGTGTTGAATACCAGTTAAATATCATGTTATTGTATGTCCTTTTCACAGTGCGTAATTGAGAGCCTTGTACTAAACAATACAATTTATTTCAAGTATTCAGTCTACACATCAATAGAGTCGAGTGGAACTGAAGATTGTTTCTTTTGGTGATTACCAGGAACCCAGTAACAAGCGTGTACGACCACTGGCCAAAGTTTCATCCCTTGTCAACTTGATATCTCCTTCAAAGAATGGAGCTGTGCGGCGCTTCGGCCAGACCATACAGGTAACATATATGCCGTCCTTTGCCATGACAATGACTCCACAAACAATCACTGAACTTTGTCTTTGCTTAAAACTTTGTTCCCTAGTCAATGTCATTACTTGGTGAAACCAAGTCACCAGGAATGTCCCTCAAAGCCAGCAGCAAGACAGCAGGTCCCACTCCCACTAAACGCAGAAACAGCACACTGTGGTCAGAGACACTGGATATCCATCAAAAGAGCACATTCTCCACCAAAGAGATTAAGAGACAAGAGGTTGTGTAGTTCACTCTGGAGTACAGTCCTCTTACAAGCACAGAAAGCACTAAACTAATTTGTTGTACTATGGTTTTTAACATTTCTTCTCCAGGCAATTTATGAGCTTTACAGGGGAGAGCAGGATCTTATTGAAGATCTTCAACTTGCACGAAAGGTTGGAAAACTTGCATTTAAAATTAAATAAGTGAAAACATTTACCTTCCCATTGTGGACATATTTGTGCTCTCAATGCTTTTTGCTTGCCTTCAGGCATACCATGATCCCATGCTAAAGCTGTCCATCATGACAGAGGAGGAACTAGCTCACATATTTGGGGACTTGGATGCATACATCCCCTTACATGAGGGTAAACTATTATAACGCATTCCTAGATTTAAACTATTCTGAATGTCACCTGTTTGTGTTTGCTTTGCTTATGTGCATTTCTGTTTGTGTTTTAATCTGCAGACCTGTTGATGAAACTAACAAAGGGAACTGGCCCCAATGGAACAGTGGCTCAGATCGGGCAGATAGTAATAGACTGGGTATATCTGGAAGGAAGTTAACACATTCTGAGAATATACTAGGAGAACGCTTACATTATGCAAGGTTTCTACAGGGTCGTTTAAACACAATGCAGTTAGTCAATAATACACAATTAAATGTGCCAAGGAATGTTTACCCATTATTTGGCCCCAAAGACGGGGGTGTCGGGCCACGTCATCAAAAATCTCCAGAGCCCCACAATAAGCAACACCATTTTCCAGACCTAACCTACCCTTAAGAATCAGACAAACTGAAATAATGGAAAGCTAGTAGGGACAGTACAGCTTACAATTTTGTATTATATTAATTTTTATCACTTAATTTAATTAAGCACGGAAACACTGCAGAAAAGTTAAACCAGTTAAAATTGAGTTATTCTGTGTATGTGCTAAAATTGGCATTTTCCCATTATGACTCATTGATCATTATATATTTATATTTCTTTAGCTGCCTGGTCTGAATGCTTACAAAAACTACTGCAGCAACCAGCTTGCAGCCAAAGCCCTGCTGGACCAGAAGAAGCAGGACAGGCGGGTCCAGGACTTCCTGCAGCGCTGTCTGGAGTCCCCTTTCAGCAGAAAACTGGACCTCTGGAGCTTCCTGGACATCCCACGTTCACGCTTGGTGAAATACCCGCTGCTGCTGCGAGAGATCCTTAGACACACTCCTCCTGATCACCCAGATGTAGTCAGCCTGGAAAAAGCTGTATGATCTCTACTTTATACACATCTTTGCAATCACAGACAAGAGTGTGGAATATATGTAGCTTTTGAATAAGAAAAAATAACTTGGCTGTTAAATTTGTTACTTAGTCTTTTTACCACAACCAAAGTCTTTCTTTATTTTTCCAGATCACTATAATCCAGGAGATCCTGTCTGAAATCAATTTGAGGAAAGGAGAA
Organism: Monopterus albus; assembly: GCF_001952655.1. NCBI lineage: Eukaryota > Metazoa > Chordata > Actinopteri > Synbranchiformes > Synbranchidae > Monopterus > Monopterus albus. Next base: position 2,052,652 of record NW_018127887.1, on the reverse strand, counting down.
TCTGAATGCAAGTACTATATAAACAAACTGGAGTACTTGGATGAAAAGCAGCGGGACCCTCTCATAGACAACTGTAAGGCCCTACTTTGTCACGGTGAACTGCGGAACAAGAGTGGCTTGGTGAGAATTACAATTACTGTTTTTATTGGCATCTATACGCTATAAAATTATTTTCTACATGCTTTTGGTCATGTAAGTACATTTCATTGTCTGTTAATGTGCATCTGCACAGAGGCTGCACGTGTTCCTCTTCTCTGAACTGCTGGTTCTGACCCGACAAGTGACACGCAATGACAGGAACTGCTTCCAGGTGTATCGACAGCCCATCCCAGTCTGGGACTTGGCTGTAGAAGACGTGCAGGATGGAGAAGTCCGTGTAGGGGGGTCATTCAGAGGGGCTTTTACCACTGGAGAGAAAGGTGGGTTGAACTGTGTTGCACTCCACCTTCTGGCTCTGTGTTTGTAAGATTTGTACAGACAGGCCTAAACCTAGGTAATCAAACTTCACAGAAAAGTCAATACGTGGCATGTTTACTCTTGTTACTGCACCTGAGCAACTATTTTTCACATGCTTGTACTTTTTGGAAGACATCTTTGTGCTTTACTGTACTGTACTTGATAATTTTTACTGACATTGTGTACTTAGGGTGGCATCATGATGCAGTGGTTAGTGCCGTCGCCTCACAGTCAGGAAGGTTCTGGGTTCCAGTCTGTCCGTAGGAGTGAATGTGGTTGTCTGTCTCTGTCAGTCCTGTGATAGAATGACCTGTCCAGGGTGTACCCTGCCTCTCACACAATGGCGCCCCAGGATAAAAGGCATAGATAATAGATGAATGAATGGATTGTGTACTTACCTACATGTCCACAGTTCATCAACAAAGAAAGGAATTTTGGCTTTGCTTAATTTGTGATCCGTATTTTGTGTCTTTTTTTACTTTTAAAACAAGTTTGCTCTCGTTATGGCACCCACTCAAACATTGTTCTTAACATATAGATTAATTTTTTATTCAGAATACCTTTAATTCAGTTAGTGTCCCCCAGAATAGCTTCATGAACTAACATCTCCAATTAATTTTCAACTGTTAAGGGCAAAGTGAGAGTGAAAACAAACTCGGGTAGTATTCCTTCCTCCTCTCCTCTTTGCCCCTCCTGGCTTGTCTCTGAAATGACATCATATGTGTTCACGACAGCCGGAGACATTTATGGCAGTCAGGTAGTGCAGCAGTAAGAACCGGCTCCAGAGCTAATGTACAGTATTGTTCAAAATAATAGCAGTACAATGTGACTAACCAGAATAATCCAGGTTTTTAGTATATTTTTTATTGCTACATGGCAAACAAGTTACCAGTAGGTGCAGTAGATTCTCAGAAAGCAAACAAGACCCAGCATTCATGATATGCACGCTCTTAAGGCTGTGAAATTGGGCAATTAGTTGAAAGGGGTGTGTTCAAAAAAATAGCAGTGTCTGCCGTTGACTGTACAAACACAAAACTATGTTGTACAAACGTTTTTGTTTCTAGGATTTAGCAATCCTGTGAATCACTAAACTAATATTTAGTTGTATGACCACAGTTTTTTATAACTGCTTCACATCTGTGTGGCATGGAGTCAACCAACTTGTGGCACCTTTCAGCTGTTATTACACTCCATGATTCTTTAACAACATTCCACAATTCATTTACATTTCTTGGTTTTGCTTCAGAAACAGCATTTTTGATATCACCCCACAAGTTCTCGATTGGATTAAGGTCCGGGGATTGGGCTGGCCACTCCATAACATTAATTTTGTTGGTTTGGAACCAACACTTTGCTCGTTTACTAGTGTGTTTGGGGTCATTGTCTTGTTGAAACAACCATTTCAAGGGCATGTCCTCTTCAGCATAAGGCAACATGACCTCTTCAAGTATTTTGACATATGCAAACTGATCCATGATCCCTGGTATGCGATAAATAGGCCCAACACCATAGTAGGAGAAACATGCCCATATCATGATGCTTGCACCACCATGCTTCACTGTCTTCACTGTGTACTGTGGCTTGAATTCAGAGTTTGGGGGTCATCTCACAAACTGTCTGTGGCCCTTGGACCCAAAAAGAACAATTTTACTCTCATCAGTCCACAAAATGTTCCTCCATTTCTCTTTAGGCCAGTTGATGTGTTCTTTGGCAAATTGTAACCTCTTCTGCACATGCCTTTTTTTTTAATCCAATCGAGAACTTGTGGGGTGATATCAAAAATGCTGTTTCTGAAGCAAAACCAAGAAATGTAAATGAATTGTGGAATGTTGTTAAAGAATCATGGAGTGTAATAACAGCTGAAAGGTGCCACAAGTTGGTTGACTCCATGCCACACAGATGTGAAGCAGTTATAAAAAACTGTGGTCATACAACTAAATATTAGTTTAGTGATTCACAGGATTGCTAAATCCTAGAAACAAAAACGTTTGTACAACATAGTTTTGTGTTTGTACAGTCAACGGCAGACACTGCTATTTTTTTGAACACACCCTTTTTAACTAATTGCCCAATTGCACAGCCTTAAGAGCGTGCATATCATGAATGCTGGGTCTTGTTTGCTTTCTGAGAATCTACTGCACCTACTGGTAACTTGTTTGCCATGTAGCAATAAAAAATATACTAAAAACCTGGATTATTCTGGTTAGTCACATTGTACTGCTATTATTTTGAACAATACTGTATACGGAATACAGAGCCTGTGGCTTTGGTGGTGTAAATTTAACTTAATGTGCTGACAAGTGGTTTTAAGAAATGGAGTCATCCAATTAAAAACTGTACATGTATATAGTTTATTAAATACACAGCATTTTACACTAGCTTTAAGCACTACAGTTAAATGTTGGAATGCTTTCAAATATCCTGTCATTAATAGTTTTTAATCAACTTCATGCAAGGTGCAGTAAACAGGAAAAAACTAAAGTGCCTACAGCCTTTTCATAGTACTTTATATGCTTTGTAAATTAGGGAAATACAGTATATTTATGGGGTGTGTGGACCACAGGTCATAATCTTGAAGTTACTTAAAGAACTTTTTTAAAGGAAGCATCTTTAAAACTAGATTAAAGTAGACTTTTTGAGTGTTTTTGTTTCTCTGTCCCTCTAGCTAAGAATGTGTTCCGTGTGAGCTCTATGGATCCATCCCATGGCCAGTCCCACACCCTGTATGTCAACGATGTCTACCACAAGCAGCAGTGGCTAAACTGTCTACGCACTGCACTGGCTCAGCAACAGGGGCCTCCACCGACACTTCAGCAGGGAGAGGCCATCAGAGCCAAACTCCCCTCTTCCACCATCTGTAAAGAAGATACAGATGAAAACTGTCCACCTGCCTCTGGCCCTACACTTCGGCGTCAGACACTCTCTAAAACCAGACTGGACCGGAAGTTACAACGCTGTATAAAGAGGAAGGAGACGGGAGTATAGACATGTAGCCGGACCTCTCAGCCAGGCACATAACACGTGTCCTCTTTCACAGTGAATTTTAATATTCCCTATGTGTTTTAGCTTTGTCTCTGTAACTGTACGGAAGTCTTCCGAATCATTTCCGTACAAATTTTAGTCTTTAAAAAGTAAAATTAGTTTACAAAAAGTGATGTGTGACTGAAATGTATGCTTACACCAGCTAAATGTATGTCAAACTGGGGTTTCTGTGTATAAAACTGTTTTATACTACCTGTAGCTCTTTTGTTTCTTGGTTATTTTGTGTCAGCACATTTAACCGTATGTATTTTGCTGTAATCAAAATGTCATTGCTTCTATATTATAGGCAGTGTGCAGTTTAAATGTTTTCTCTGTTAGGAGGGGGTGAAGCTGAGAAATGGTGAGAGCCTCAACTGTGTGTACAGGAAGCAGTGGGGTGAGAGGAAGCTAAACATGTTTGAGAAAGAGTTAAGATAATGATCACCAATACCATAAGGTAACATTTGAGGGGAAAAAAGGGTCACATTTATCTAGATGTACTTTACTGGAATTTCTTAATCAGAAAAAAATAAAACATTTAGTTTGTACTTTAAGAGTTCTGAGTATGATTGACTGTGAACTTGTTACAACACTGTCATCCCACTTGTACTTTGTTGCCTTAGTCATTTCCCTTTACTGCTGACACATCTGTTCAAATGTGTTGCAACACTAAAAGAAACAGAAGCACAGAATAAACTAAACTCCTGTCCACCAAGTGTGTCTAAAAATGACGTACCCATAATGTAGTTTTGCACATTTTGCAACTCAAAATTAAGCTGCTGTTAAGGCAGTAAGTTGTTACAGTGTCTTTAAAAAGTAACCATTAATTCTTTCCAGTTATAACTGGAATTGCTGTAGTTCTTATCAAATCCTGATGAACCCTTTGTGAGACGTGATCTGCTCGCCAGTCAAGCTTGGATTTTGTCTGAAAGATGAAGGTATGAAAGTAGAAGCTACAAAAAAAAATAAATTGCATTAACTTGATTTTACATTTGTGCGTAGCTGATTTTACATGTTGGGAAACCTTAGCTAAACATTTGTCATGACTCTGGACTTTGTACTCACTGCAACGTTGATGATTAGCCATTTCTGGTGTGTGACGGTGATATGCCCCTGAAAAGAAAAGGAGATGCACATTATTATACTTGTTTATATAAAAACAAAGTGTCTGTAGTTTTATTATAAAACCAAGGCCCATTAAAAAAAATAAAATAAATAAATAAAAATGTAAAACTGCAAAAAGTTCAAGTTCATTCTTGTCTGTAAGACAATATAAGAAAGAGGTGCCAATATCATAATTTCCTCCTTTGTACAATGGAACATTTGATTTGAGGTTTGAGTGGTTTGACTCACCTGAAACACAAGACTAACTCGGGCACATGTCGTTAATCCGTCTATGCAAAGCAGTTAGAAACTCCCTGCCTATTATCCTACAGTGGACTGACTAAAGTCTGGACTGAATGATCAACAGTCAATCTAGTTTTGACAATTGCAGCCATGTGAAGCAATATTTGCCCAAAAGGAACTTAAAAAAAATAAATAGATCACTTCTGAAGCTTTAAAAGACAACAGTGAAAGTGATAGTTTTGATCTATATATTTACACAAATGTAAGAGATACAACCATCTGTATTATTTACATTAAAATAAATAGTATATACACATATATAGAACAAATACATACAACAATACTATCCTATGCAAACTACGTCACATTCCCTTAAAGATCAACGAAGTATTACCGGAGTTATAATCACACTTGGTGGGGAAACTAAGTCTTATGTGTTATGTATTTTAAAATGACTTAAGCAATACTTTTAATGCTCATTAAGTGAAAAAGCCAATTACAGAATTCTTAGGGCAACAGTCTGACTAATCTAATGAAAAACATTTCCCTTCCCTTTCCTCTACTAGTCTGGTCATGTTTACACACTTTATCTGTACTGTACTGTACTTCTGCCAGTGTCAACATCCTGTCACATGACTTTGCAGAGAGAGACCACAGATCCAGAAGGTGTAACAGGTTTAGATTTAACCATCTAAGAGGAGCGTCTTAAATTTTCTTAAAATTTCTCATATGTGATTAAACTTCAATAATTGGAGGTGGCATGTAAAAAAGAAAAGTTATGATGCGATTGGGCAAGCCCAGTTTGGAAACAACTTCATGTGCCCTTGTGCCGAGAACCCTCCTCACAGCCACTCTGCTGATCTGCTGCAGACTGAGGGGTGTATCTAAGAGAGAAAAACAGAGGCTATATTTTAGTGTTGCCCTATATAATGCCATGACAGGATGCATACTTTATATAAGCACACTTACTTTCATAGAACTCAAGACAAAGATAAGGGGGAGAGCCCAGACTCGTGTAGTGGATGGGTTTTTTGTTCAGGTTATCCCTGGCGTACACATTTCCTCCAAACTCCACAAGTAGCTCAATCAAGCCAACGCTATTTGTTTTGGCTGCATGATGAAGGGCGGTCTCATGTAGTTTGGCAGCATTCACATTTGCCCCTTGGGAAAAGAAAGATAAACCTGTATAAGTGACAGAAAAGCTTTGTTGTCTGCAATGTCAAATCACTGGTGTGGCAACCAATGCTTAACCAAATTGAACTGCTTTTTGGTTGTGGGCAAGGTTGACGCAAAGGGATAGTTTCCTCTGTGTAACTTAAGTTCGACTTATGGTTCTGTGTCTAATCCATGTAGAAGTATGGCGTAGATTCAAAGCAGAACCATAAATTAAGAGTTAGTTGACTGTGTCAACCACAACAAGTGTGCTACATTGTTTATGGCGTATCACTCCTCTAACCTAAACAATTACCAATTCTAAAGCTAAGGTGCACATAGTTACTGTATATAGTTCCCTACCTACACACAAATGTGGATCTTTTAAATGTATTAATATATATAATTACCATAAAGCAACAACACTAATCTTTACACAAATACATTTCATATTACTGTAATAGTTAATCTTTTAGGGTGATATGCTGGTTGCTATATCTTAAATGTTGTGACATTTGATTTTACTCAGCATTGATGTGCAGAACACAAACACAGACTGACCTGCATTGAGGAGAGCTTTGGCACAGTCATAGTGCTGCCTGGCACAGGCTACATGAAGCGGGGTCCCATAGTGGCAGTCATGGGCCTCCATGAAAGCTCCTTGATCAATCATGAGCTGAACACATTGCAAGTTACCTATTGTGAAAGACCACAAAATCATGTCTGTTTAGAACAAAATGAAATGTTCTGCAGCACAAAGACTTTCCAAGGCTGTAAAATGTCTTGTACTTTTGTTCTTCACAGAGCACCGACACTGCTGTTCAACTTGAACAGATTTTGGCTTAAGGCTCACGTCAAAGCCATTTCCATTTCAGATCTCATATCAACATTACAATCTTCCAAGTCTTCCAGTTCAAGTGCCTTAACAAGCATAATCAGTAGCTACACTTTTGTCCTATAGTCTTAGGGATAAGGCTTTTAAAAGTATTAATCAAAAGCTAAATAGCCAAGTGCTGTGGAGCACAGGGGCCCATCTCAACTCCTGCCCCTCCTGTCTTTTAAATCCCCATATCAAGAAGAAATCTTGACATTGAGAATTTTTCATGTTTTCAAACTGGTTATTCAAAGGGAAAATTTGGAACTTTACACAACTAAGGCCTGTCTGGATGACTCATTTGCTCACTAACATGGTACACCCCAATCTGGCAGTGCAAGACTGCTGACGCAAAGACATTTTGATGGGCAGACACATGGCTCAAAATATATTCCTGTGCAATACTGTATGTAACAAGCCTCCTCCATCTCTCACCTCCCATGCATGCCTCATGAAGAGGTGAGAAGGTAAACAGTGGAGGATTAACTGCTGCTCCATACTGCAACAGAAGCTTGACACATTCCAGGCTCCCAGCTGCACAAGCGTCACACAGAGGAGTGCTACCATCAATGTTACGAGCATCTACCTGTTGGACACAGAGTCATAATAAAGTCACACATGCTCCAGTCAATCCTGCAGTGATGAATAAAACCATAAACTTGGCTTGATTTTCTGGTGAAATGTTTATGTTGAATCAATTTTAGCAAGTGTGAGCCAGTGGCACCATCTCACCTGTGCACCAGCCTTCAGCAGCAGTCTAACACATTGGGTCTGTCCCTGGATACATGCCTCATGCAGAGGGGTGATGGAGTCCACAGCCACAGTGTTAACTGCTGCACCTCCCTCAATCAGCTGCTGCAGCTGGAGGGCTCTGCCCTGTGCAGCAGCCTCATGCACTGCTGACCGCTCGGTCCAGAATCCAAGACCGTGAGCTGCAAATGTGAGAACCAAAACAAACCTGAGCATTTTTATTGATTAAACTTTTCTGGGTGTCTGTGTGTTAATTTATGATTAACAAAATTCTCTGTGCAAATTTACTTTGTCATGCCAATCCAGCAAATACAACTGAAACTGTGAAAACGCTCATCATAACATCCTAGATTTCATCGTTTTTGCAACCATAAAACCAGTTTACTGCTAGCTAACACTGACCTAGTTACATGCTAACTGTTAGCCACTTACCGATTTCTCCATACAAAGACGGTCTGGCCCGAGTGATCTCCATTTCATGTTACCGTTTTCTTCTCCGTAATCGACATAGTCACCCAACGGTGTAATTCATCTTGAAGCAAAAGAATAACGACTGAAAGGCCCGCATTTCTACAAAACACGCGGAACAACCGGGTGGCAAGAGCTCAAGTACATCTGCTGAGGTGCGTGGAATTCTGGGATTTGTAGGTAACCGGCGTACAAAACGAGAACAACTGATAACAGTCATCTTAAATAATTCACTGGTTAAAAAACAGGACACTAAAAATACTAAAACAATGCAAAAAATAATAATACGAGTTTTGTAATGTATATATTTGTTGACATACTTGTGCATTTGTCATGAGTTCCCAGTTGCCATGAAAGTGAAACGACTGTATAGCCTAAAAAAATGGACGATGTCTAACACGTCCCCCTAAATCCTCGGATATCGTGAATGTGGCGACTGCCATCTTGCCAGTTTATATCTAGATTCTGCACAGTAGTGACGAAAAGTGGAGTGACTGCATCAGACCGCCAATCAAAGTTCTACCCCTTTTTATATAATCAAATAACTTTATAAAACAAACTTACTAGAAAAATTACCACCTGTAAACAAACCAGCGTGATATTATCCATTAAAAACAACGAAAATCACCTCTGGGAATACTTTATTTGATTTGTGCTTTTAGTTCACGCGGGATTTATCATCTATACTGTAACCAGCCACTGGGCGCATCTCCTCGTTGTACCTTCACTTCTGAGAGCTGTACTTGTCATGCAGTCTGGATAAATCAGAGTTTTGCTAGCTAGCTAGCTAGCTACATAAATGACATTAAGGCTTTATGCTAGCTAACAAATTAATCCCTTACAAAAAATTTAAATCAATATGATACAAAACTGCATAGATGTTTATGAGTGTGCAGGTAAGAACAATTTTTTATTTGACGAAGGCCTGTCAGAGTTAGTGAATAAAAACTATAGGCTAATGTAGGTTCAGTGTTCACTGCTTTTTTTGTTGGAATTTATGATTTGTGCAGATGGCTTAAGGGAACCACCTAACTTTTACCTGTTGTTTTTAGCCATTATTGATCCAGAGTAATGATCTAATGTATGAAGTATTATTCATTTAAGATAGTTCATCTTGTATTTTGGATATTATGTCTTTTGTGCTGTTTTGGGTGCTTTTCTTTGTGTCACTTTCATATCCACATAACTGTAAATACACAAAGACATTAACTACAGTAGCTCACAGCTGTGCAGAAACTCTTGCAACTGTGTTTGCTGCTTTCTACAGTATGGTACACTGAAAATTATGGTATAACACTAACACCGGCAGCAGGAGTTGTGTGTGCTCACAAACTATCCTCTCATTTTTAGGAATGTGCTTTTTGGTTTTATTATTCTGGAAAAAAAAAAACCATGTAGACTATTTTGAGTTATGAGGAGTGCCAAGATAATCTAGAGGTACCCAAGATTAAACATTAAATAGCTGGAAATAAGCATGCCATTGGGGACTTTAAATTGGCCAAGCTTCAATTGTTACTTCCATGCTGCATCTAAATATGTTTTGTATAGCCTGAGATGACCCAATTACTCTTGGAGTTCTCGGTAAAGCATAGGCCTAATGCTTGTAAGGTAATGGATGTAGTTGACCAACTCTGAGCTGAATTTCAGACTAATTCAGAGCCATAATTCTGTGCAAGCGGAACAACTCATTAACTCCAAAAACTCACTACATTGAAAGAGTACCAACGATGTTTTCAGTCATTAACATATCAGGATTTTGTGCTTTTCTATGGGTATATCTTTAAACATTACCCAAAGTTGATGCTACCACAGTGCTGGCAAAGCTTAAAGTTCAGTGGTTCATTCTTAGTAGTTGGTAAACATACTACGATGCCTGCTGTCAATTGGTAAACCACCAATACCAATTTCCCCTTCGGCGTTGTAACATGAAACTACGCTATACTGTAAACTCACACATTATAAACCCCCAAAACCGGATACACGTTGTATTATGTTAGAGATATACGTTTGGCAGCGCCAGTTCGGTTATGGCAATGAGTCATTAGTTTTTAACGGGGAGAAGGAAAACCGACCTATACACAGGCGCAAAGTAGCCTGGGCAGAGCTTTAATAACTGCTTCCCCACCACAGTTAAGACTTTCAAGATGGATGCTTTCGCCTCGATAGGTTTCTGTTTCTTTTTCCAAAGGGACTACGCATGTGGTTGTTGCACACGCCTGGAAGCACGTTGAAGACTTAACACATTTAAATATTTAAACGGATTTATTTTCTATGAAACGATAAAGTGGATTTAAGTGGATACATTTGGCTTTACGTGTTCGGGCTGTCGGCTGTTTTGTAACTTCCTGGTTGTCGCATTAACATGTCATTTGAAATGCGGCAAAAGCGCAACCGATTTGGACAGAATTTATGGATACAGCGCACACACGGGACTTTATAATTTTATTGTAATGTTTAAAACCAGAGACTGCTGTTTTCCTCGAAGGACAAAGGGAGACGGGCAGATTTCATAAGTGTTCAGCAATGGAAAGTGGAAATGGTGGTGCCTCGAGTAAAGGTGACGAGTTTTCTCTCCATACGTTCACTTTAGGTTCAGCCTAACTAAAGTATTTCTCCACATTATAGGCTACTTGCTATATAGGCATAGACCACAGCTGCTATATGATTAGACAAAAAACGGACCCGCAGATAAGGTATATGCCTCACAGGACAAATTGTCCTAGGGTTACGAAACTTTTTCCTGGTAGCGTTAGAAAGTGAAAACGCAGTTTCGCAATGTACTTGTACTGGCCTATTGTGTTTATGTTGGTATTTTTGCTCACTTTTAGATGTCTTAATACCCGTGGAAGACGGTTCTGATGTCTTTAAAAGCAATATTTTGGCTCCACTTCAAAGTGCGTACTTGTACGAGGAGTCGAAGCAATGTTTCAGATACAAGTCTGCTGTTTTGGTCAAGAATCCAGTACTGGAAGAAAAGGTACTTCTAGTTCCTATTCTACCATTTAAATGTCCTTAAACATTAAGTTACACTGGTTCAACATAAATCAATATAGCATTTAATCAACTGTGCAGTATTTGATGGATATAAATAAATGTTTGGTAAAATATTCCATTCTTTTTGTTCTTGTTTTTGTAATAACCAGGAGAGAAACCTTGGTAGCAAGTGCTTAAGTTTTGGCCACATTATTTAGGCAATGTTGTGAAGTACCATACAATAGGCCCAAAGTTGTCCAGAAAACCTTTACAAAGAATAATAAATGTACAGATACCTCTGTGAAATTGAAATGGCACGACAGACAGCATTTTATGACACATATTTTTTATGTTTTTATCTCTCTCTTACATCAGTATAATGCCTTCCGAGCAAAGAAAAGAGCAGTGGGATATTCGGAGGAGGATCTGACAGAAACTTATGGGTTTTTGCTGTTTGATGGCCTCAATGAGGTACAGACTAGATACACTGCAACCTTTGAGAAAATCCAACATGTCCTTCAGTCTTTTTTGATACTGATATTCTTATATGTTTAAAGGCTCGTCTACTTGGAGAAACTGGTGTGGTCAGTGGAAACAGCACATGCACAACTCTGGGCGATCCCTCGAAGGGTAAATTATTATTTTTTTCCTCCCTCAAACTGCTGCTATGTCAACTAGTGGTGAGCTCACCATGACAGTCTAGTATGTACAGCTCAGCCATTCAGGAAAAGAGGTAACATTTCAATGAAGAAAACACCCATTTCAGGTTTGTATACAACAATTTCTGTAACATATTACTTAAATATACTTACTGGTTACCTTGTAAAATGTGGAAAGAATTAGATTTAGCCTTTACTGTTGATTTGAGGAATTTAACTGGTTACCTTATTATCCATATCCCAGTACTTGTCCATGCGTGCACACTATCCCAAATATCTGTAGTTCTGATCAAGTAACAGAATAGTCCATGTTGAGTGCCCAGTGCTCCTCTGCCTTTGAAAGTGAAAGCAAGTTACAGGGCTCTATGAATTTATACAAATGAAAGTGGAAGGATTTGTTTTATGAAACAGAAACTAAGTTGGTGTACAGCAGTTCAGCATATGTGGAGTGTTGGAGGCAGAAGGCTGGTGTATTCTGTTTTCAGTTTCATATTAAATCTGTTTCGTCTTAACTTCAAGTTTGAAATGTTGTCTCCAAGATTTCCATTGTTAGACATCTACCCACTCTAGTTTGTTCTAAGTGTGGCTGTTATGCAACTTTTGTCTGTGAGCAGTAGGAAATCACACTGGCACGTGAATACAAGTAATCTAGTGTGTCGCATGTAAATGCATACAGCAGTGGAGCATGTAGATAATCTGTTGCACTTTACATACAGTCCTTTTTTCCGTGTTTTATTTCCTATGGAGATTTCCATGGCGCTATATCAGATTTACTGTTATAGATATCATAACACATGAACTCTTACTATGTTTCTTTAAGGATAAACACATTTGGAAAGGGTGTACCTTTTTGGTCATACCTTTCTTTACTTTGAGAGCAGACTGCTTGTGCAAGAGTATAGAAGACCCGCTATACCTGCCAAACTAGTTACTGACTGCTTTTCCTTCCTACATTCAAGTTTTTAAGTTGTTTTCCATGAGTGAGATCCTAACTGAATGTCTCTTTGTGAAGTGTTTTACTAATTTACATTCATATATTCATGTATTTTATTTAATTCTACTTTTTTATACCAGATATTTTTATTATGTATTGTATAACCAGAGGTCTGAAGCCCTAAATAACTTGAGTTTACATTTTTTTTCCAAAATGGGCTCTTACCTCACTTAAGAAAGGACACTACGTTTAAAGACATGTACAGGCCTTTAGTAAGGAAGCAGCACCACACACCCCACATCCTTCAGTCAGCTGATGTCAAAGCCCAAAAGTCCATCTTTCTATGGGTAAAGTTTTAGAAATTAAAGCTATTTTTAAATACTCACCAAGATATAATGGAAGAGGTAAAAGTAGAAATTAAGATTCTAGTGTCATTAGTAGTAGGGTCTTGCAGGGAAGCTACAATTCCTTTTGTGAAATCAATAGATTTTATTGATTTGGCTTGTGGAAACTAAGAATTACAGTAAGTGCTTGATATGAGAGAAGGCCCAGATCTGTGTGAATGAAATAAATATGCATACTTACTTGTAAAATGAGTGGAAAGGACAAATCTGATCACTACTAATCATTTTTATTTAATTTTAGTTATACTGTGGTTTTCAAAACTGACCTGCAGTCCCTCTGAAAAATCTGGATCTACACTGCTTATAGTCTTCACCCCTTTTGAGCATTAAAATTTTTTTATTTTTATTTTTATTTTCTAACGCTTAGTCCCTGAACGGGGTCACGGGGGGGCCAGAGCCAATCCCGGCCGGCAATCGGGTGAAGGCAGGGTACACCCTGGACAGGTCGCCAATCCATCGCAGGGCTTTTAATTTTATGTTAAAATATCTTGGTGGTAAGATTTGATAAATGGCAGGATTCCATTCTATGAAAACATCCTGTTCAGAAAATAGAGTAACACTCCTTTGAGTTCATGTTCAGCCGCAGCGGGCGAAGTTATTCCAGTAGTTGTAAAGTAATAGTAAATGTGTGGTGTGCGGTTGCGACATATTTCATCTTTCAAGGTGTGGGCTGGGTGTGGTTGTCCCACTGTAGGAGTGTCATTTCTTTTGAAAGGCACTTTAAAATTTATGATGTTCTCAAATCTCAACAAGTTGCCCTACCTGTATTTATTCCTACCTGCATACACATTGAGTTTTCTGTGTTTTCTTAGGTGTTTACATATCAGTGTATTCTGACTGTTTGGATCTGAATCGCTGGTATCATGGGAAATCTGGTTACATTGCCATCATTCGATTGACAAAGGTATTGAAATACTTGTATGACATAATATGGTCACTGTGTTTTCATTCAAAGAAAATGTTTATTTCATGAAAAATATTGTTCTTTATTACCAACAGGGCAGGGTTAAAAAAGTTTTAGAGAACTACACCCAGAATTTCACAACACCCACTGGTGGTTTTGACTGTCATGTGTCAGAAGAGTTGCCTTCAGTATCTGCCAAAACCAGCTCCTTTCTTGCCTTTGAGAGAACCCAGGTGAGAAGTGTCACATGACAGAGCATCATGATATCCACAGCAATTTTAATCTGTAGGTGTGATTAGCTTGTTAAGAGATGTAACACTGTGATAAGGGTAATTTTTTGGAAAATTTGAATTGCTTATTTTTCAGTTAATGTAGAATTAAAATGTGCAGAGAATGTAAATGTATAAAAACTGCCACACCATAATGATTTCATGAAATGCCTCTTGTTTTGGTCTTGCAGTATTACATGTACGAGCTACTTGAGGATGGAAGCAATGAAACAGCTGAATCGCCCAGTGCCACCTGCCCTTTTGCTATTGTATCATTTTCATATACAGATACTAAAGCAACACTTGTAGTACCACAAGAGAAAAGGTACTGTATTATTATTATTATTATTATAACACATGCACCGTGCAACAAATTATCTGCCCTGAATATTAGTATGTTCCTAATCTAACAACATTAATATGAGAATTTTTAAGCCATATTGATTAATGGTTTTCCCATTTCTCTTTTCAGTGAGGAGAAAAAATTGGGTAGGTAACGTGCAGCAAACCCAGTGTATTACTGTCAAGAGGAACAGTAATATTGCCTTAAGGTTTATTAATTGGTATTCGAGCCAAAAATATAGGTGTGCGCCATTGTTTGAATATGTGCTCACACCAAATGCAGAACAATCTATTCTTGAAAGAATCATACACAGATAAACATCTAAACTTTTTTGTTGTATAAATATGCTCAAAACCGTGTCTTACTGTGTAGAGGTGCTGATGAAGCCTCCTGTGACCCAGACTCATTGAACATCACTGGCAGCAGTGCAGATATATTAGCTTCTAAACATTTTTGTCTGACCAATCAGATACTTTGAATTATTTCTGTTTGATCAGTAGGTTTTGTTGCATTCTCATTTATTGTAATTTCATAATGACAAATACATATCTGAAGAGCTGGGCAGGGAGTGTCTGAGCATAGCAGATCATAATAGAGCATAATGGAGCAGCGAGAGAGAGTGCTGGGCAGAGTAGAGTGGATTGATTTTTGAGTATATCATTGTATGGACATTATTATTTTGAGATGTTTCTAATATTCCACCTTCCTCATGTTTGTAAAGGGAGTGAGTAAAACATTAATCTCAATATAATGCAGTCCCTTTCAGCACCACTGCAAACTACAATCTCAGTAATACATATATAGTTAAATTATTACCTCTCTGTCAATGTCAGTTACAATTGGCATTATTTGTGAATTTAAAATTTATGGCTGAGATGTGGTATTGGGCTGCATTAGATTTTAAAGAAGTAAATAAGGTGACCACTAACTGTATCTAATTAAAAATTATTGAATGGTTTCTACCAGACATGGATATTTATTTTTTTAACAGTTCTTCTCTTTTTTTTTTTTTTTTTTTTTTTTTTTTTTTTCAGTTTGTCATTTTTTGACCTGGAAGGGTAAGCTCCAACTCGGCAGCCAGTTCTATGATGTTGGGCTGAGGTCTACATCAAAGGCCTTGATCACTGGGAAACTGTAAGCTAATGACACCAAGCGAAAATAGACAGTGTATTTGTTGATGGATCACTTTGATTGTGTAACTTATATTCTGGTGTTTGCCCTTGTTTCTGTTTAAGACCACCAGTGGTGAAAGTTGACCAAGTTATTTCCATGTGTGACCTGAGACAGCTGTTGCCAAGTGCAGTCTTTGAAACCTGTTTCCATGATGAAGGTGCGTTTTTAAGATGTCAGAAGAAAATCTTTGTTAAAAGGTTACATTTTCAAGGAGTGTTTCAACTTGTTTCATGGATTTAAGAAGCATAGCATTAATGATTTTGGACTGTTTTGCTCACTTTCAGTCTTTCTCAATGGCTTATACTGCAGTCTGTGTGAGTTGGTTCCTTCTGAGGCAGAAGAGACCAGTCTGTTCTCTCTGCTTCTGCAGGAGATCAAGGACAAAGATATTGTGAGTTTGTTTATTGTAGGCTTATCAGAGATTGTAAGTCTTAGTAATTCTTCTTTAAAATGCCAAAAATAATGACAAATGCCCATTATGGTTTATCAGACCCCAAAGTGTTTTTTTTTTTTTTTAAATGGTCTGTTCGGTGTGGTTAGCAGATGTTTACAAACTGAGTAATGACATAAAGCTAGTCAATTTTCACAAAAAAACGTATATAAAATAAATAACTTGAATAGTTAATTGATTGTTAAAATTGTCAATTATTTAGTCGATTGACTAGTCAGCTGATCATCTAAAGGTTTCGGCACAGGAGATTTCCTCTGCATTACAGCACTTGGCCTCATTTTTATATCAGTTTGCACTGCATGTCAAAATGTGGTTGAATGATGCATAACATTTAAAAAAAAAACATGCCTGACAAACTCATTTTGCACAGGCTCTCCCTCTTCCACTGAATGATGGTGGTTTTCTTTTTCTGTTGCCTTCCTCCCATTTCCTCACATACGATGGTAAGATATGAAAATGATGACATTTTTGACAAAACTGCAGAATTCTTTAACAATCGTAATTCCACTCTACCTGTACATCTTTGTGTTTTTTTTAAGATACGGGTTCAAATGCAGCTGAGGTCCTGCAAGGCATGTTTGTGTTTCCAGACACACGACTTGTACAGAGAGGTGATTATGTCACCAGTGGATAGTCTCACTTTGTTTCTTGCGTCATTAAATCAATTGACATTTGCCAAGCTGATATCCAAGAAAACAAAAATTAAACAAGTTTTTTTTTCTTTATCACAGACATAAAATGTGAACAGAAAAAGCCTGCCATCTCATTTGAAGTCCTTCAGGTTCTACCATTACTAAGTTACGCAGAGGCTGAAGCAGAGAAAATGCCCATCAACCCAAGTGAAGAACTGTGTGAAGTTTTGGCACAGCATATGCAGAATTATGCAACACTGATAAATCCCAAACTGACATTAAGTCCCTCTAGGGAAGTCAGCATCTTTCCATATCAGTATGATGTGCCAGATGCCCATAAACACCTCTACTCATCCACTGAGTGGACTAACAGGGCATGGCAGAATGTCAGGTCATACCTGAATAAACCAGTCTCTTTTCAGTTGCCAGTGTCCAGTGCTTTAGAAATCCTGGCAACTGGACGAGAGGAGCGAAGTGAAGACCTTGATGAGGATGTCTACATCTGTTTATCATCACCGGAGGAGGCACCAGCCAGTTCTTTTAATACTGAGTCCAAAGACCAGTTGGCAGTTCAAGCATTCCCTGTAAATATTGAGACATCTTTGGACAGCAGGATAAGTGCTGAAGAACAAGTTGATGTAACCACTGAGCCTCAAAATATTGTACCAGTTGATTTGCAAGCTGGACATGCTACCAAAGATGATGAAAAATCTGACCTGACTGTTCTGATTAAAGCTGATGATAAAGGGGCAAAAGATTTTCTGTCTTCCCCTGTATCAGATGATCTTCCAGCAGAACTGATTGTCAGTTTCACTTCAGCAGAGCGAAGTATGACTGATGACAGTGGTGTGGCAACAGCAAAGCATAATGACTTTCATCTTTCTGGTTTTTCATCAGTCAAAGAACAAGCAACAAGTGTGAGCTACCTAAATGATGAGACTGTCAGGGTCACAAATGGAGATTGCCCTGAGGCCACCAATCTCACAAAAATAAAACTGAGGAAACTGTCTAAGGGATCTTCCAAAGGTCAGAAAAGGGCATCTAAAGCTTGCCGTGAGACTCCCAGTTTGCAGTCAGTCAGGATACCAGTGGAGGATGACATCTTTATGAGTCAGAATGATGGCCTGACTAAGGATTCATCAGGTCACTCACAGCTGAGGAAACCTTTGAATATTGATTGGAGGAAATTAAGAAGGCGGAAACGCATATTTGGAAAACTTTCATCAAAACATAAGAAAATGAGATATGCTGCTGTTGGTTTAGCATCAGACCCCAGACAGCAAAGCTCGGAAAGCACAGTTTTAAAGGAACTTGAAGTTGGTCTTCTGAGAAAGAAAACTGAGCGCTGGGACATACAGCCAGTTGTCAGCCAATGTGGAAGAATCTTAGTTCCTCATGGATTTGTGGATGTTACTGATCACATTAAGTCTTTAAAGAATAAGCTTGAATCTACAAAAGATGAACAGTATACTGAAAAAATGTTGGTTGATGCCTCTGTGAATACTCATGACACTGTCAAACTGGAGCAAAAGTACAACACTGCTCCAAAGACAGCAGTGGACGAAACAGAGGTCACAACATCCAAGGATGGAGGGGACCATTTTCAAAACACCGTGGTCAGTTATGATCAGTCATGCCTTTTGAGGCAATCAGGCAATGGCAGTGATTCGTTGCCTTCATATCCAGATAATAGTGAGCATTGTTCAAAGAATGATTGTACAGGCGCTCCTCCCTCAGAAGCAGTTAAAGGAAAACACACTGATACCTTCTCCCAAGGGAAGTGGGCAACAAAGGGTCAATTACTGTTGAGTAAACTAAAATCTGTTCTTTCAAGAGGAAAGAGAAAAACAGATTTACCTCGGCCAGAAGGAATAACTAAAGATGTGGCCCAAGACGCTGAACCTTGTGTCAAGAAAAGTAAAGCTGACTCTGATGCTGAGGCACTGAAGAGTAATAATGCTGCTTCAAGTGTCCAGGACACCAGTGTGGGTGTTAAGGAAGTTTCAAAGATGCTATCACTTGACCCTCTTTTTGCATATGCCCTAGGCCTGACCCCTAAAGAGAAAACTAATGGTCAAGATACTACAGTAAGGAAAGAGTCATCAAGGACAAAAGACCAGATTGTTTTGGACAAACATCCTGAAGTCATTCAAAGGCCTCCATCAATTTTCCCAAAAAGGGGAAGGGGAAGGGGTAGGATTAAAACACTCAAAAACCATCAAGGCATCCCTGCAGAATATATTAAAGAGAAATGTAAGTCGTGTTTCAAAATTCTTGTATGATGTGTAATGCTGCTTCAGCATTGTGCAGAACATTTAAACTGACTGACCTTTTTCTTGGCTCTGTCACTTTTGCAACTATCCTCAGCATGCTGTCACTGTGCTTTGCTACGTTTTTGCAAGTTCTTAGTTTGCCTTTGCTCTTCTTTTGCATTTTTGCCAGTCCTGTCCATCTGCGCCCAAACTTGGTTTGGCAAACCAGTCTCTTCATATGAAATAATCGTATAGGTTACATGTTGGAAACAAGTTCCTAACTTAATACATTAGTATATTTCAGATGCTTTTAATGTGCTACTTTCTATTTTCATGCAATTTCTTTTTTTTTCTCCTGTTTTGTCTTTACAGGGTGGTTGCATTTTCAAACCCCAGCTTGTTTTGCCACTGAAAAACTCAAAGACAAAGAGGGTACTAGGGATAATTCTGTCAGTAAGACTGTTAAGGAACAAATGAACAGTGCTTGCTCATCTACAGATGCTTTGAACTTACTTGCTGACTTGGCACTCAGTGCCAGTAATGACCAGGTTCCACCACAACCAGACCCAGCACTTGAGACAAGTTTGAAGAAGTGTGATCTTACAAAAGCTGTCAGCAGTGCTGAACAAGAGTCAGTTCTTCATTCTCTGCTTAAACAGCCTGCTGCTAGACCCAGCCAAGCTCTTGAGTCTCCTTCACCAAGTCCTCTTGTGGGAAGCAGTGAATTAGTTGGTTTGATATTTAAGGAACATTCTTACTCATTGACCCCATCTTCTTCTCTACTGTTGGATTTACCAGGTACACCATTCCAGGTATTCCCTCTAAGTGGTTCTACCAGACTGCTGTACTATCACCAGCAATTGTATGGGGATGGAATTCAAACGCTACAGCCCTCTGTCTGTCAGGAAGTCAGTGGTAAACGCAATCACAGGACTCCAGAATACCCAGAAAAACATATGGTCCAGAGGCAAAGGTTCGGACACTGTCACACTTTTGTTAAGAAGGATGGCACTGTTCACGTCACAAGGCAATGGAAAGAAAACTATGACTTTAATCTAGACAGCAAGTTTACAAGTGACTCAAAGGACAGAACTATCATCCGAGCCTTGCATGGGTATGTCCATTTTGTTACTTATTCATACAAGGAATCTCAGTATGAAAGTAAATAAAAAATGTTTTTTGCCAGGTTATTTCAATGCTTTACTTGTTTTATCCGTAGTTGACAATGTGGGCCAATATGTAGTAAAGCTGACTTGCCGTTCAGATGACATGAACATCAGTTATTTAACCAAAAGAGCTAATTTTTGTACATTTCACAATTTTGATAGACCATGGGATTTCTCCATTGAAGACACAGATGAAGAGGTGCGGCTGATTGTCCACATGTGGATAGGTCTCTTTTACAGTCGTTCAACAGCCAGGTTCTTTCATGTTGACTCGAACTTTACACATCCATGTTCAGAAGGGAGTGATTCTTTGGAAATGCCCAACGAAGTGAGTTCAACCCCATCTCAGTCTGAGCTCATGGGCAGTTCATTTGCTCCTTTCCCAAGTGTATCAGACTCTTCAAAAGCTTTGGACCTTAGGAAAAAAGACGGTTCTTTCTTGGACCAAGGATCTTCTGTTTTGGATTTATCCCTGAGAAGCTCTAATTCAGAGACAATCACCTCAGATCTGCAGGCCAACAGGATAGAGATTCCTTTGTCTAGTGAACAGAAAAAAGCTAATGACACATTTAACACATTCAAGTCATCCTTGGGCCTACAGAAGGCAAGTGAATTTCAGGTATGGTAATATTGCCAATATTGCACTGACTACACCTAGTGATTTATTTTAGGGTGAGGGGTTCAAAGTAGGTAGGATTATGCAATAATAGGAAGTTAAAAGCTGGAAACCACTGATTTGCACCTTTCTTTTGGTCTGAGTATGTTATAATATTCCATTCTAATTAGCTCTCATCAGTTTTAGGGTAAGTCAAATTAAAACTCGGGGAGCTCAGTTTTCCCTAGTTTTAAGAGCAATGTTCTGTTTGGGCATTTTTGTGAGGGTGTTTCTGTTTCTGGCCTCTATACATGAACAAATTTGCAATGGGAGACCTATAGCTCCCAGGTATACAGGGACATGCAAATACCTCTTGCATAAGGTGGCATGCACACCTCTTGCACAGCAGAGAGAGATTTTCTGCAGTTGAAGTAGGGTTGAGCTTCAATAATGGTCAGTCACAGTCAGCTCCCTTCCTCCCCTTTTAGCCTTCTCTAGTGTCCAGTGGAAGTTCTCCTTATGGTTTTCACTGAATTAGTCATATACCAGAAAAGTGCAGGTGGTTGTTTACTTTTGTAAGAGCCCAGTTCAGTGTCAGTCATGCCCATACCCGTGCTGAACTCATTCTATATGGCATATGTTGTGATAGGTGAGTACAGAAATGTAATATTGGTTCCAAAATTGCATCCAAGTTTTCTGGGCATGTGGAGTTGAGATTTTTGTGCCTTTTTCTTTGGTCATAAAACAGATTTTTGATAAACTTTCATCACATCTCTGGTCATGTTGACAAATATTCTCGGTTATTGTTTTCACCTACTATAAATGTAGCTGCTTTTTATAATTGTGATTTACAATATTGTGGCTGAAAAATCATGGCAAAATGTTCATAGCATTGAAAAACAAGAGAATTGGCTTTCCCTGATGAACAACACAGTGTCTGTAGTATGTAATTTTGATGTTCTGTTTACTCTCTTTTTTTCAGTGTCACAAAACGATGCTATACTCCACAGAGGTTGCCAGTAATGTGAATGATGTCAAACACATCATTATAACCGAGAAAACTTGTACTCCATCACAAAACACTGGTTGCCTGGAACACACTGATGTACCATCCTGTAAAGATGATGGGTCATTCATTCCTTCACAAAAACAGAAGGAAAATGCAACGATTGAGCCACAAAATGTTAAGACAACTTCAGTAACTGGCTTTGTTTTACATGGATCCAGCCAAGAGAAGGTGGCTATGAAAGCTGCAACTGAAAATTCAGAATGTACAGAGACAGGTTTGGTGCAAAAGCCAGCAACGGATTCATCAAAATCCATAATGGACAAAGAGACAGAGTCCTACAAAGAAGCAGATAAGGTGGTTCAGAAAGTTGAGCTTGAAGAAATTGAATCCAAAGATGGGGAAAATTCAGAAGTGAAAGAAAATCTATCCAAAGAATGGAATATAGAACCTTCTCCAGAAGTGATCACTACAGTTGATTCTACAAAGAAGGAATTAAGTGTCATCTGCAATGGAAATTGTTTAGAAAATAAGAAGCATGTATCAAGTCAGGAACTTAATGTGGTCTCTCCAGCCTGGTCTGTCTTGGCTGAAAATGTTAATGAAGATATGAATTGTTGTACAGAACATGAAGGCAAAATGATCACAGGTGACGATCACTGTGGAAAAGAAGATGGACTTGGTGAGAGAGAGAGATGCATTTCATCTGTGGAAGCTGGCAGTGACTTGAGTGATCAACCATTGCCTATGATGCGCGACAGCCCTGATTCAGTCAAAAATGATTGTATTGCATATTGTAGTCACCGAGCACACGTTCATGAGCAACCACCTCAATCAAACTGTGAAGAAGAAGAAACCTACCATGACTTTGAGCTACGAAAGCTCAGTGCAAATGCACTGACAGATGAATGTGACATTTCAGAAAAAAATCTACACACTCTATCATTAATGGAGCCTGTATGTAGAGAACCTACCACTGAAGAAATTCCAGAAATTTTGATTTTAACAGATGAGGCACATTGTCAGAAGGAAGCATTATCCATTTCTGATGAGAGCGCCTGTTCATTAGATGGGTCTTGTGTAGATGGGTTTATTCCCCAGACAAAAGACAGAGTGGAAACAGGAAGCCAAAATATGGTGATGGCAAGCTTCAGTTTTGGTGTGAGTAGAGATGTTCATGAAGATCAGGAAACCAGATCAGTTGAGGGAAGGGAAAAACACTCTATAAAAGAACAATCTCATCATAAGTCTCATTCACTACAGGATAAGGAAATAAAAAAATGTGAAGCTGAAGAGACGATGATTACAGAATCAGATCTCAAAATAAGCAAAACAAATGAGGGATTTGAGAAAAGTCAGGGTGGGGTTATGATTCCATCTATTGGAATAGACATCTCTGGAGAGAATATAGTACAAGCACATGTCTCACACCAAGAGGGCAAGTTTGAAGAAATTTTTCATGGCCAAAAAGTAATACCATTTATCGGTGAAACGACTTACCCTGACTTACCCACAGAACTATGTAGTACATTTCAGACGTATAGTAAAAAGACAGAATTGTGTGCTGGCACTCTTCTTGATGCAAGTGAAACAAACAAGCCAGTAATCTTGGGAGGTGAGTGTGATGACAGATGCCCTACACCAACTATAGATGAGAAGCCATATGTCAACATAACCCAGAACTCTACTGGCAGTTGCTCAGCACCTGTACAAGATGTGATGTCCCCTGAGCAAAAGGTCTGTGAGGAGTCTACAGTTGGCTGCAATGCCAACCCTCATGGTGGTCTTCATCCTGATGTTGAACTAAGAACTCTGAGAGTTCTACAGAGTATAAGCAAGTTCCTCTCCGAAGCAAACCATACTGACAGACCCAATCAGACTGAAACTGCTAATACGAAGCATTCTCTTGACCAAAACCCTAACCCCAACAATTCCATCCCGATTTGCTTATCTCCAAACCACACCTCAGCTGACTTGAATGGCAAGAAAACAAGCAATACAAAACCAGCAATAGTGTCTGCCTCTACCTCACAAGATCTGCATACAGAATCATCAAATCATTTTCTCATATCACCTTTCAAGCGTAAATTAGAACAAGTACTTGGTGTTGGTTTGAAGCTAAAGAAAACCATCTCATCAGTTCCTGAACACTATTTTGAAAGAATGGATAAATTAAAAGAAATGTCTGTAGGGCAAGATGATTGTCATTCCTATGCATCGTTTCCCCCTCCTGAGTGTTCGCAAGCTGTTAAACCAAAAATGGACCAATACAGACATAACTCCACATCACTGTCCAATTTAAATCTTGAACCCCATTCATGCAGTCAGCATTCTGTCATGGTTGTGAAACCATCTAATAGTGATGAAAGTCGAGCACAATATATATCTGAAGATGAACAAACTAAAATCTCTCCCAAAAGTGAACAGATTAAAAGTTCTATGGTCACATACACCACACCTACTTCTGTGCTCTTGGAGAAGACTGAAGGTTTCAAGGAAAACTGTGAAAGACTAAATGATGATCAGAAAGTGGCCAGTGAGCTTTTTTCCAAAAGTAGCTGGTTATCAAATGTAAATGCCAGTAGTAAATCTAACTCGAATAAGGGCAAATCCACACATCCAGAGCCATCATATAAGTATCAAAAAAGGAAAATATCAAAATCCAACAAGACTGCCCTATCTTCTCTCTCCATGCAGTCATTTCAATCAGCAGAAAATTCTTCTAAGCTTGTTCATGGAAACAAAGGTTTCTTGACATATAGTTTAGTTGAGAAAGATTACCAAACAACTGAAGAGAACATTGAGTTGCATCCAGAAGACTGCTCAGATGCATCAGCTTCAGTTTTGGATTACAGAAATAAAAGCATAATGCATGACAGTGTCATCCTGGGACCTCAAAGTTCACTTGTATGTACAATCTATAACACCGACTCGAAGAAATGTTTTTCTTTTCTGGAGCAGGTTTCTCAGAGGTGCTTACAAGATGACCTAACTCAGGCATCTATGGACCAGGAACACCTTATCTTCTCAGAACAAATGAAACAGCTTCTGAAAAGGAGTAAGAGAGGACCCATCTGCCAGCAGGATGCCCGTGACAAATTGCAGTTGCCTTCCTCTAGTCCTATGACTGTGAACTTTTCCAGTATAGAGGATCACGAGGAGTTACTGGATTTCTTGGATGCACCCTCACTTGTTGGACAAAAAATCAAAGTAGACATGTCAGACAGAAAAGACCTGACACACACCACAGAGGAAAAAAAGGCTTTGCATCCTCAAAAATTAACTCCAGGAACAACCAGCCCTGTAGAACAATCTGGAGTTTCTGCTGTGACTGCAGAATGTGCCAGACTTTACAAGGCAATGATGAATGATGTTTGTGCTTTCAAAACCATCCCATATGGATCTAAGCACTTCAGAATGGACAGAGGTTACCAAAAGGCTGAATCAAGTAACCATTTTGACTTCTGGGATCAAATAAAGAGAGAGATGCATGAGAGCTTCCATAGTAATCTGAATTCACTGGTGAAGAAATCCTGTAAAACAAGGTATAGATTCTACATATTAGTGACGTCAGATGATGCCTTCTTTGAAGAAACCAAGGTAAGATGATTTTTCAAAAACTTATAATGGAATATATTTTTCAATTATGCATGCATTCTTGAACTGAGAGTGATATGACATCCAAAATGTATTTTTTGACCATGTAATATTCATGCCTGCTACAGGTACCAGCACAAAATTATTGTTTGCTCAATAATGGAGATAGCTTGGGTTCACTGCAAAAAAAAAAAAAATTCAAAATATCCATGCAAATTTCTTATCCTAGTTCTGCAGAGTAATAACCTTTCTGGTTTCCCACATTAGTTTTATGGCTAAACATACCGCTTCTGTCCCAGTCAGCAAATATGAACAAGCTGCTCTCTAGGTCAAGAATAAACAATTGTTAACTTTCAAGTGTGTGGCTACCTGCCTGTTTGACAGGGTTGTGCATGTGAATTGAGACATAAGCAGTGTTTAGTCATGTTTTGGTGAAAATATGACTGAACACCAAGTAAATGTATGGGCAACTGGGGTGTCTTAAGAGGTTTCTGTGGAAAGTGGCTTTTTAAGATTGTCATTTCTCCTTGATCTTCTAAAGGCACAGTTGGAGGCAGAGGGCCATACTGCTGTACAGCCATCTGAGTTTTTTCTCAGTGAGAAAGGTTCGCCTCTACTCATTATCCTCAAGAATGAAGACATTGCAGGGCACATTTGGGAGGTAAGGGATCAGCTAGTGTAAAAGATCACAATAGGACTTTGGCAATTATAGATAATCACGATTTGATGACTCTTCTCTCTGGTATCTTAGATCCCACATTTGCTCGAGCTGAAGAAGTCACCAGGAGTACACTTTGCTGGAATCGATCAACCTGATGATGTTGTAAATCTCACCCATCAGGAACTCTTCACCCAGGGTGGTTTTATAATGTTTGATAGGGCAGCACTGGAGAAGCTCAGGATCTGTATGTGCACTTTTTACTTAGTAACAGCTTTTTGTTATACAGCATAAGATCTTGTCATGCAAGCAGCCTAAGTTATTCATGACCTTCACTTTGTGTTGAATTTTTAGGCAATCTGAAAAAAATCTCTGACATCTTGCAAGAGCTAAGCAGAACAGGGAAGTGGAAATGGATGTTACACTACAGAGACAGTCGTCAGCTGAAAGAAAATGCAAGGTGGGGTGGGTTCAGCCTTGGAAATGACTACAAAAGTGCCCTGTTTCTCCCTTTCATAGCTGTTCTAATGTTTTTTGTAGTTCATTTTTTCCCCAAAAAGATAAAACTTATAATGCAACATATTCTAGTAAACAGAAAAACCACACTGTGTAGAGCAAGCTGGAAAAGTAGGTAATGGACCAGTTCGGGGGAAGAGTGTGTGAGCAGGTTAATCTCTACAGACATCTATACAACCCTAAACAGACATCAGTGACTTGATGTGCTTGCCAGCTACAACACATTGGTTATTACACAAGTATAACCTACTCTGCAGGGTCGATATCTGCTGCTACAGGATGTATTTCCTGTACATTACTTCTTCTATTGTTATTCCAGTGGTTTAGATTGTGGTTTTCTCAGCAGCAACACATATCGTTTAGGAGAAGACTGCAGTGAGCCAAGCAAGCCTCAAGCACAACTGTAAGCGATTCTGGCTCTGTGTTGATGTCACAGAAAACAGGGCAATGACCAGTACCTCAAACATAACCATGGCTTTATGTAGCTAATTGAAAACAGCTGTGCTAAAACTAAGCTAGCTGCCTCTGACTGTGTTTTCAGAAAATTACTGTTACTTTGTTAGGAAACTTAAACATGATTATGCTATTCTAAAACATCCAGTTGAAGTGTCCAGTCTGCAACAGCAGGTTCCTCTCCTTCCCATTCAGAATCAGACTGTCGTTCATATTTCTTTATATACTGTCCTGCAGTCCCAGCTGCAGCCATTGTTGCAAGGTAAGGACTGAGTGTAAGGGTACTTGCGTTATTTATTAGGTCTTATTTTGATTGGCTTGGGGTGAACATCATCACCTCCAGGCAATGAGAGTAGTTGCTCATGAATAATGTACATTTTATGTTGATAATTTCCAAAACAGCCTGCTAGAGGACAGAGGGAAATTTGAGCTGTGTGTAAAGATGAATTTACAGTAGTGCACCTTATAAAAAGTTTGTTGAAATCTTGTCTGCATGGTTGAACATTTTCTTGTCCAAATTACAGGTTGAGTGCAGAGGCAAAGGAGAAGAAGCAGTTCATAAACTGGTGTCAGGACACCGGAATACTGGAGGTCTTGCCTTACCATGAGTGTGATCTCATGTCAAAAGATCAGCCTGACTATCTGACATGTTTGGTCCGCTTGCAGGTCCAGAACATATCAGCCCGTTATTCTGTTTTTATTACTGGTGAGATCCTAATGCACTCATTTTGAACTGATACTTGGAATACAATCACCTGACATTGTGGTTTTATTTTTTGAAGGTGTAGTTTGCATGATTTTATAAACATGTCTAATGTTACCTTTAATTACAGGTTAATTAAATCATACATTTCCATGTGTCAGTGGCTCAAAACTGACCATGTTAATATTTGTAGATACTTTTTTTTTTAATCCCTAAAAGACCAATAGCAGCAGTTGAGTTTTTGCACCATGTCTGAGTTAGAGCATGGATCCAGCTGCATATCTCTGTCCAAACCCAACCCGTACCCAAGAGTGTAGCATCAGAACCCGACTTGGACCAGACCGGAAGCTTCTAGTATATAATGTCTAAACCCGACCTGAGTCCAACACAGTTGATTTTGTATAGTATTTTTCCCTTTATCATTAAATGAAGCAGACATTTGAGTGCTCCAGCCATGTAGCCTAAACCTTGACCTACACGTCCAAGCCCAACCCAGACCTAAACATAATTTCTACATTTCTGCCTAAACCCCCTTGGGCACTGATGGGTCCTGTCGGGCTCAATTCAGGTATTCCACACTCTAGTCTGAGTGAACCTGTAAAGGTTTTAGTTTCCTAGTGCAAAAAGAATAATATGCATTTCTTGTTCTTACAGATACAACAGACAGTGCATTTGGGAGAAATGGAATTTTAACAATGACTGTCAACTCTTTCCTCATGAACTCTCCAAGCAAAATGTTTACTGTCTGATGACTGTTTTCAAGTATACAACTGTCAAAAACTTACTGGATTTGAGAAGAAACCAGTAATTGACAAGTGATGGCTTCATTTTGTATGTAGCAATAATTACTGGCTTGACATGTTTTTGATCCATGTTCAGTTGTAAATTTGTAAAGTATTGTTCACTAATAAGTACATTGAATATTGGAATTACTATTAGACAGGAGTGTCCTACACACCGTATGTCCTGTATTGTGTTGTATTTTTTATTGTAACTTATATTATAAACTTGTTCGAAGTAATTTGTACATTTTGTATATTTTGTTAGCAATCTTGTAATTCAGACTTTATACAATTGCAGCACAATCATTAGTAGTCCACTAGTGTAGTTTTAACTTTTTTTGGTCAGGAGACTGTTCACAAAGAGTTTTTGATGAATGTTATTGTAGTACTTTATCCAGGACTTGCTAAATTAAGCTGCTTTCAAGTTGCGTGTTTCATATTAAAGTATGATGTTATAAGCTATTGTAGTGGTTGCTGCCAGTGTTTCCTAACTCTTGTATTGTTTAAGTGCAGCTATTTAGCATTATTACAAGATGCTAAAAATGTTTAATTATATTAATTCTATACAGAACAATAACTAGGAATGAAGAGCTGTGTTTTGTTGTTTTGCTTGGGGAAAAAAAAAAAAATCAATGTTGGATGAAGAATCTGCACCCTGTTCCTGACTACTCGCGCTACACTTCAGGACATGTTCCCATTTACAGAACAACCTGAGACCCACAACAAAGATAAATGGCCTCCATCTTGCTGTTAAAAATGAATGTTCTTCACTCAACAGAAAAAGATTGTTAAAATCAATATATAATTTTGGCAAAGAAAATCAAGTTCAATTTCATCAGAGTGGCATGCTTCAAAACTAATGTTATGTATTCACAACTTTAAGTAATTCTAGTCTTAATTTACACTCAGCCTTGATTTAGAAATTAAACCTGGTAGTGACAGAAGATGAAAAACTCAGTGAAGTTTTAGTGTGAGATTTACTTCTCTAAATAAATAAATAACTACGGTATGCTTGAAAACAGTAGAAGGCCATGGTTTTGTTAGTGAATTTATTTAGATTTACTCCAGTATTGCTTTAACATGTGGGTTCTAGGGAATAAAAAGGTAGTACTCTGATACTGAATGGTCATGGCTTACCTGGTTATAATACAAAGCGATAGTTGAGGAGTTTGTAGTGGGCCATTGCTTCAATATTTAGTTACATTTGCACTGAGCTGCACTTTAGAATGGTACTATATACTTCTGCTGCTAATATGCTGTTGACCTGATTAAGTCCTCCACATCTTCATTTTTATTTGTTTATATTCATATATTAACTGTACAATTCTTGTGTTATTTATGTAAATAATGTGCCTTTTAATCCGAGAGCTCCTGGAAGAAATTTTGTTGTGCTATGCATAATGACAATAAAGATTTTCTTGACTCTTGACATTGCTTTGATATATTCCTTTGTTATAAGTAAATATGTGTTTGTGTAGGTAGAGTGAGCCATAAAATACGCAATGGAAAATTATGAAGAACTTTATTTAGCCAGGATAGAGCCTCAATGAGAATAAAAACAGGACTGCCCTGGCCAGGACAGCAGCAGCAGCAGCAGCACAGAACACAGAGGTTACAAAACAGTAAGCCATGCTCAAGAGGATAATATAAAATTTTTATATAGCAAAAGTATGCCACAACAACAAATATAAAACATATGCAGTAGATTCAGATGCTTTAAAATAAATACATAAACTAGATAAAACCAATAACACTGGTGCTCACTGTAGCCTAAATCACAACAAATAAAATTGTTTAGAAAGATTTATAGCACAGTT
Organism: Monopterus albus; assembly: GCF_001952655.1. Taxonomy (NCBI): domain Eukaryota; kingdom Metazoa; phylum Chordata; class Actinopteri; order Synbranchiformes; family Synbranchidae; genus Monopterus; species Monopterus albus. The sequence continues at coordinate 2,022,297 of NW_018127887.1, read as the reverse complement.
TACACAAGATGTAGATTTGGGATGCAACTTAAAACCATGAGAGAGGACATTAAATTCACAGGCATATTGCTTTCAGTTGTGTCCTGTGATGCCCAAAAAACAGTATTACATGTAAGAACGGGGCGTTTGTATAAATAGTGCAGCAGAGATAAGACTGAATAAGCTTATATTTTAGAAATACTGTACACCTAAAAGACATAATTTTATAAAGCATGATTTAAAGCACTTAATGACATCAAGATTTTTGTGACATTACATTATATTTTTTGTAGTTGCCTATTGTCATTGAAAATCATCAGGTTGGATTTGTTTTAATCCAGCACCATCTAGTGCAGGCAGTTAAACCTGCATTAGTTGCTCAATCAAACCATATTTGTGTCATCTGAGAGCATTATGAGAAAAAAACACACTAGGTAGTGTGATCAATGGCCATGGTAAGAGCAAAATTGGTTCCTGTCTGCTTGATAACTGAGAACAACACAACACTTTTGATAGTGACAGTTATTGTCATCATGAGGTTACTATCACAGAAAACTGACAATCGCAAATACTCAAATTTGGGAAGCTGATACCTGTGAATGTTTGGCAATTGTTGGTAGATACAACATGAACTATTATCGGGATTGATGCCATGTAGGCTACTGATTGGTTTCTGGGTGCCATGAGGGAATAATGAAACTGCCATGCAGTGTTGGAAGAAGTCCTCAGATTATTTGTTGTATTTTGTTGCCTTGTGCTTGTACATAGGTAATGACAAAAAAGTTAAATCTAATCTAATCTAATCTATTTACTTAAGTAAAGATAGCAATACTACAGTATAGAAACATCCTTCATTCAGTACAAATGTAGCACCCTGAAAAAACTACTTGAAGTAGGGGCCTACCAAAAGTGAAAGCAGTTGTTATACATCCATCCATCCATCCATTTTCTTCCGCTTATCCGGGACCGGGTCGCGGGGGCAGCAGTCTAAGCAAAGATGTCCAGACTTCCCTCTCTCCAGACACTTCCTCTAGCTCCTCCAGGGGAATGCCAAGGCGTTCCCAGGCCAGCCGAGAGACATCGTCCCTCCAGCATGTCCTGCGTCTTCCCCGGGGCCTC
>NW_018127887.1:2014774-2016105 GCF_001952655.1 Monopterus albus | reverse complement strand
GGGGTGCTGATGCATTCCATTTAATTTTAATTTATTGAACGTATGTTAACTGTGTATCTGTGTTACTGTGCTGTTTTATTTTTATTTGCACTGATCTTATTTACTCTATTTTTAGTCATTTATTGTGATTTTATTCTGCCATGTAAAGTACTTTGGTCAGCTGGATGTTTATTTTTAAAGTGCTATATAAATAAATTTGATTTGATTTGATTTGAAAATGACTCTCAGTCATGCCAAGAGTGAATATTAAACAAGCCGAACAGACTAACTGCCGCAGTCTAACATTACTACATGTAGGTTAGCTACTTTTTAACTGGCCAACCTTTCATTCTGCGCATCTTCAGACGGCGATGAAGCGCTCGAACACAGTAGAGCTGTGTAGGCCGACGCTGACTTTGTGCGCATGTGTGACTTGGATTTCGGGGATGGGTCTGTCGATGGAATCAAGATGGCGACTCTGGCAAAAGCGTCAATATATTTAGTGAAATAAGTGTCAAAAATTAACCGCGGTAGCGGGTTTTCTCAAGCCCCTAAGGGGTTCCGTGAAACATGAATACTGGAAGTATGTTTTGGGAGAGGATTTGACCTGAAGTAATACCGTAACAAAGTCAGCGAGATGTGCGAGAGCTATGCCCGCTCGCTGCTGCGTGTTTCGGTGGCGCAGATCTGCCAGGCTCTGGGTTGGGATGCGGTTCAGGTCACTGCGTGCGATCTGCTGTCCGATGTGCTGCAAAGATATGTCCAGCAGCTGGCCAGGGTCTGCCACCGGTACTCTGAGCTGTGTAAGTGCTTTATTTGTCGCCACGATTACTTTTAAACCTAGAAACCTCAAGTACTAGATCACGTTGTTGTTGACTGGTTCTGTAGCTGGCGCCCCCTAGCAAAGGTTGATGTGTCAAAAAGTACAGTAGCTACATAGCTTGAGTAGCTTCCAGGTATTCTTATTATTGTGGATATGATGCTTTTCATCTGTGGTCAACAGATTGTGAGTAGTCAGTGTCACATTCATTATTTACCAAGAACTGTATTGTATGTAAATAATTCACTCTATCAAACTTAAACCTGTTGAGAATCACAGTTTGCTTCAAGTTAAATTAATCAGGGAACCCTATGTGCAGCACAGTCACTGGTGTGTAGTCAGGTTATGATCAACTCTAATAAACAGTATAGATTGTAAGGGGCATACAAAGCGTGTGCTAAGGTTTAATGCCTTGTTTTGATGCTGCGTTTCAGATGGAAGAACAGATCCAGTCCTGGATGATGTCAGCCAAGCCTTCAGGCTTCTGGGAGTGAGTCTGAGTGAACTGGAGGACTATGTCCACAACCTGGAA
>NW_018127887.1:2003809-2014731 GCF_001952655.1 Monopterus albus | reverse complement strand
TGCAGTTTCCTCAATCTGGAGCCCGAAATACAGAGGAAAGGAAGGATTACATTCCAGATTACATGCCACCCCTGGTGTCCTTACAAGAAGGTTGGTAAACAAATAGTGTGTGTGTGTTCAACATTTTCTATAGGGAGTTTATTTGTGGTGGTCAACATATTTGTAAATAAACCATATTTTAATCCAAAACATTTTGGGTATGCCACCATAATAATATGTATGTGTGTTAAAACAGATATTAGGAGAGTGAGAATTTTGGGACATTAATTAAAAACATTTTTTGTCCACGTTCTCTTTAGAAGAGGAAGAGGAAGAAGTCCATGCTGACATGGGCACCTCGGCTGAAGCTATGCAGGTGGCGCTGGAAGAGGATGAGGAGGAAATGGAAGACGATGAAACAGTCAATGATGAGAACCACCCACTGAAGAGGCATCTGGACAGTCCTGATGCAGCAATGGGCATGATGCCTACCTCAAAGAGGCCACGCATGTACCCTGGCCTCAGCCCTGAATGGGGGGTTGAACCCAGGGAGCCCCTTACCTCTCTCAATCCACAGTGTGTTCCACCAGGTATCCTGCCTTCTCATGATAGCATCGACCCCCTGTCACCTGAAACACCTTCTGGAGCCCTGCCTTCTTTCAGGCCTCAGCCATTAGTACCAAAACATTCTGATCCAAAGGGCCTCACCACTCCAGTAAGAAAGCCTAAGGTCTCATCTCCTGGCAGACAACGGACTAAGTCCCCTAAAGGGGTCGTTCCTCTTCCGGTGGGCAGCAGTCTCATCCATTCTCCGAAGCCATCTAAGGAAAGGAAGAAATCCCCAGGCAGGACAAAGAGTCCTAAAAGCCCCAAGAGCCCAAAGATGAGTTTGGTTAAATCATCTCAACCCCAGAATAAGACAGATGCTGTGCATAAGCTACCTTTGTCTGTACTGAGTGAGAGAATGGGCAAAGAGAACATCCATATGCGTCAGAACATAGAGGACAGGGAGTTAGCTGAGGGCCCATTTAAAAAATTTGAGCCTGACAATACAGCTATTGATGACTCCATTGATGCTGTGATTGCAAGAGCATGTGCTGAGCGGGAGCCTGATCCTTTTGCTTTTTCCTCTGGATCTGACTCAGATAGCAATGGATTCTCCAGCCCCAGGAGACTGACTATTATGGAGCCACCTACACCTAAAGTCTCAGATGTGACCAGCAACACTTTAAAAGATGTGTCAACACCACTTCACCTACAGGCACACGCAGGCCCAGGAAACTGGACTATGGATGATTCAATCAATGAGGTGATTCGAAAGGTCAATCAGGGGGGTCCATCTGCACCCCCACCAAACCAAGGAGAGTATGTGTCATCAGGATCCGCCTCGCCACCTTCTCCTGAACCTATGCTTAAGCTGTTTGAGGAGAAGAACAAGATTGTGCCGCCAGTTAATGTTAAGAAGAAGCTAAAGAAGGAGCTTAAAACTAAAATGAAGAAGAAAGAGAAAGACAAACCAAAAGACAAAGACAGGGAAAAGGATAAGAGCAAGCTGAAAGAGAAGAATAAGGATAAAAATAGGGATAAAAACAAGGAGTTTTCCAAGGATGGCAAGATCCTGTGGAAGGAGTTTGGAGTGAAGGACGATGAACACTTTGTTCAGCGAGACTTTACTTTACCTGAGGGCTCTATCAAAATGAAAGCCGGAGATGGCCTTAAGAAGGAGAAGGAGAAACACAAGGACAAAAAGAAGGATAAAGAAAAAAGTAAAAAGGATAAAGATAAGAGAGACAAGGGTAAAGACAGAAGCAAGAATGACAGGCAGAAACCATCTGCATTGGCCCCCTTTGCTCTGGGTGATGTCACACCACTGTTCAGCCCCTCTACCTGCCTGCGCATACACTCCATGCTTCCTCCCTTGCCCCCAATCCTCCAAGATAAGGACATAAAGAGCAAGGAAAAGGACAAGAAGAAAGACAAGAAGGAGAAAAAGAAAAAGAAGGACAAGGAGAAGGACAAGGAGCGAGATAAGGCCAAAGAAAAGGAGAGGGACAAAGAAGAGAAGAGGAAAGACAAGGAGAGGGAAAAGGAAAAACGAGAAAAGGAGAAAGAGAAAGAAAAAGAGAAAATTCGACTGGAGAAGGTAACTTTTTTTTTTTTTTGTTCAGTGTGTCATCGTGTCCCAGTGTTAGTTTGTCACTTAGATTTACCTTGTCCTTCCTGATTCCCCAGGTAAAAGCTGACACTCCAGCCACTGTTCCATCTCCAGTCATCCCCAGACTGACGCTCAGGGTGGGAGCAGGCCAGGACAAAATGTAAGCAATCACAGAGGGTTTCTAGTGACATGTCCAGTAATAATTTCATGTTACGTGAGCTTCTCTTTTTTTACTACTAGAACTTTATTTTTCAGCTCAGTACTTTTTTGGTCCAGAGTGAAACAAACCTGTAGCATGGTTGCTGTGTTGCATGTTTTGTATTCTTTTCATTGTTGTATCAATAATGAACACTGTCAAGTAGCTAAAGCTTGTATCAAAAGTGTGGTCAGAATTGTACTTTTTTTGATAATATAGTTCCTGACTTAATTCAAAATGTTTCAATTTTAAACTAATTATGTTTGGAAAAAGTGACGTTTGTGAAAAACGTTTAAGATAAAAAAAATCATAAATAATTAATTGAAATATGTCAAAATAGTAAAACCAGTTGCATTTCAAACAGATTTAAGGACCTTTACTAAAATGCCTCGAGTACTGTACTGTTGATTGTAAATGATATATATTGCTACCAATTTCATTCAGTTATTGGTATAAATTATTAAAACATCGTTTTCTACAGTTTAGATTATATAGAAATAGTGAATTCTTCTGTTCATTCTAACTTGTACTCATGCCTGTCCATCACTAGTGTTATCAGCAAGGTGGTTCCAAATTCAGAGCCCAAGACACCAGTACCCAAGACCCCTGCTGCAAAGTCTGGACCTGGGAATCGTCCTCGGACCCCTCCACCGCCCCCAGTACTTTCCCCTGTCATACCCACTCTGCCCCCGCCTGCCTCTCCACTTCCACCAACTCCTGCCCCTCCGTCTTTGCTCTCCCCAGGCCCTCTGCTTTCTCCTGCAGCTTCCCTCAAAACGCCAGTTCGAAGTGTAGTAACTGAGACTGTCAGTACTTACGTGGTGAGTGCGTGTACTGCAGACTTTTGTTTACTGATACTTGGTGCATATTGCAAGAGTATTGTGTAAAGTAAAGTGCGGCTCATCTGAAAGCAAAAACACATAGTCCAGTTCAGCTGGAAGTGTTTTCTTCAGTCTGTGTGAACAGTTACTTACACATGAGGTAAACTGGATTACATTATTTTTAAACGATTTTTTCCTTCCCTTTTTTCACTAATTTACATTGTTTATGTAATAGCTATTTTGTCACTGAGTGGTGTTTTGCTAATGCTTTCTACTGTATGTATTTACCCAAGATTCGAGATGAATGGGGAAACCAGATCTGGATTTGTCCTGGATGCAACAAAGCTGATGATGGCAGCCCCATGATAGGATGTGATGACTGTGATGATTGGTATCATTGGTAAGAAGCCCATTGACTCACCTGGTACAGTGTGGTGTTTTTATATGAGAACATCGTTTTACACAGGTGTTTAGTTGCAGTTATTACTATTAATTACTAGGGATGGACAATGATTTTTTGAATATTAGAATAGTCATTCAATTAAAAAAATTGAATATTTTATGTGGCTATGGTTTTATCTTTATAAACGTAGAACCACTGATTTCCCTTGCTTTTACCGGTGCCTGAAAATAATGTGTTAACAAGGACAGTATATCATTTTACTACAGCGCCAAATATAAACAGCAGAAACATGAAGAGACCACAGTATTGAAGAAAAACGGTCACAGCTGAAAAGGTGTCTAACCACGGATGTATGGACAGGGGTTACAACTGAATTGTATGTGACAGTCACCTGCTGTTATATAAGCAACTGGAAAATACAGAGTGCTGTTCCTCAGGCTAAAGCGATGCCAGAGCGGCATAATGCTGAAAACCTGGTGAATATGCTTTCCAACACTTAGAGGTAAAGTCACAGCATACAGCGTGCGCACATGACAACGATAGCAATATGGAGCTAGCCAACACGGGGGCTGCTGGACTGGAGCTTCGAGGATAGAGAGGGGTCCATGATCTTTACATAATTGTTGAATAGTTCCCAGAGAATTTCGAATAGCATTTTAACTTGAAATGTCCACCTCTCCACGCATGTACACGCTGAGGTCCTGGAGGTCCATCCACCAGCAAGCGAGTGTATATGGTGCATTAGATTTTCATACTCCTATATAAAAGAAAGTACAGAACTGGGTGGGGGTGTCTATATTTTTGGACTGGCCAGGCAGATTAATAGGCTCTTCAGCACTTGATTACTTGATTGGTATTTGAGTTTTTTTGATTTAAAGGCAATTGGCATACCAAAATGATGAAAGTTTCATAGTGAACTGAACGTTCTGTAACTGTTTTGGACAAATTATGTGGCAAATTTAGCCTTGGTAGAAATGGAGTTGAGGTATAAGTAGCTGCTTCTTCAGCATCTGTTTTCTAAACTGAGCCCTCTTCTCTCGTTTGCTCAGGCCTTGTGTCGGGATCCTTACAGAACCTCCCAAGGACCAGCCATGGTTCTGTGTTAAATGTTCCAGCAAGAAGAAGGACAAAAAACACAAGAAAAGGAAACACAAACTGCATTGAGACTATGCAAAACGCACATATTTTGGACTTTATTTTGGACTGAAAGCCATCACTTAACACTCGTGGCACTGCTGTAAAATTAAAAAAAGAGTAAATTTAAAACTGTGGCTGATATTAAATTCTGATGATTTTTTAAAATGATGTCAGCCATGATGCATTGTGAGTTGCTAAGGAAAAAAAGGCTTTAACCACCACATACCCATCCTGTGTTGTCATCTGGGCTCTGAGGTTTTCCATTTTTCACCTGTAAATTACTTACTTATTGTTTTGGATGTCCAGCTGCAGGAGATCATGACAGTTATGTTTATATAAGAAGACCATGACAATGTGTATAAGATGAGAGTTCAACAAGCAGAACCAGAGAACAACCAACGTCAACTAACGGTCTTTGTTTCCTTCACCACAGAAGGAATGACCTCTGAGTCAAACCTCTCCCCAGGTTTCTGCAGTATCATTGAAATGTCATGTATATAATGAGGATGGCATCAGGCTTGTATAATGTGTAAATACCAACTTCCAATCTCATGTGCATTTGTTCTTAGGATTCTGACTTGTTAAATCCATTTCAGATATTGGTTTTTAACTCAAATTATTTTCTGTAATTTCTGTACATTTTTTAAATTTAAAGTTTGTATTTTTATTTTTTCTTCATACAGATTTGTCCTGGAGTTATACTGTAGCTGTGCTTGTAATGTAATTCATTTCGCTGATATTTCGATATTAAAGACAAACAGTCTGTGTACTCACAGACTTAAAGGCTTAAATCTCATTACCATCAGAATTGTACTTACATTTTCCATCAACCACCTTATTGCATATACTTGTTTTATCTTCTGGCCTGTCAGACAAATCAACATTTACCCCTTTTCTCCAGCAGCTGTTTGTTTGCATTTGCTTTACAAAAAAAGATTAGAAATATTTTCACAAAATGAGTTGCAGATGTTGAATTTTAGACAGAAAATCAATTTGTCATGACTTGAATTTTCTAAGCTGTGTGCAGGTGGTTACAGATCAAGTTCAGATCCTCACTCTTAGCAGTCTGTTTGGTGCATTAGCCTAGATTTGAAACTATTCTGCTGCCTTGTAATTTTACACTACACCCACATAAGATGCGTGGAAGTGCTCAATAGTCAAATTTGGCATTGAGTGTGGATTGTGAGGAACTGATTTCATGTTTTAGAATGTGTCTAACAATGTCCTCTGTGCCATCTCCAGCAGTTGCCTTTCCCCATACGACCACACGGTGTCATTCTTCATGCACAGGCTGTGGCATGCTTCTGACATGTATGGACACCATGCACAGCAGGCTCACAACAAAGTGTTTCACCACTTTACACATGTAAGAAATGTAACACATATCTCTTCATGCATTTCAGAACCTTAGCTTGCAAGTGTGCCTTGAAATGAAACCAGCTGCAAACCTGCCGTCTGTCATGAGAATATTTACAACCTGTCAAAAGCCACTAAGAAATCTCTGTAACACAGAAAACCATGTTTGCCTCAGTTATTAGAGGACTGTTATTTTTATGATGCAACTTTTACATGTGTGATCTCACTTTTTTTTTCTTTTTAAGTTAAACGCACCAGTGGAAGGTTTCCAGGAGGAGTATTCAACTGTTACTGCAGACAGTTTTATTGCCACTCATCTGAGTTTACATACTAAACTCTAAAAGCTTTACTGTGGTTATGCTTAATTTCTGGGAATCAACCAACCTCACAAGTCCAGCTAATTGATACTGTTGCATGTTAGAAATGTATTTTGGTCCAAAGCCATTTAACAATCTATAAATCAGTTCTTTGGCAAAGCGGTGTGGTGTGATGTGCTGAGCAGCTGCGTTTTGAAGAGCTGCAGCAGGCAGAGAGCTTCCAGGAAAAAAGTAAAGACAAAGTTCATCCTAATAAGGTTAAAGGTATAGACTAGTTTTCATAAAATTGTGTTTGGACAATAACTCTCTAATTCTGCTTTGTTTTTGAGGTAATAACAGGCCAATTTTGACATTTTCTTGATTGCTGTTCAAATTTAAACCTAAACTCATGACTCCAAGTCTCTAAGTCTTTTGACTTGAATGTCATCATGAGCGAAGGGCTGACCAGAGGCGGCACCGGCCACCCCCAGAATCTGATTGGCCACCACTGCCAGAGTCAAAATGTGATATTGGTCAGTATTACTGAATGAAAAACAATGACAAATTGTTATTTTAAATACAACTAACATTTTCTGGTGCTTAATACTTCATATTGGTCACATTAGTTTAAATTTTTATCATGCATGCATCATGATATTTCCATAAATTTTTCTAACTGTGTTGCTGTGGAGTACTTGTTATGATTCACCTCAGTGAAGGGGAACCACTGTGCAGCAGTGATGTCCCTGGCTGGGAGTAAATAAGGAGTGCAGACAAAGTTAGCTAAAGAAAACTCTGTCTCATTTTTACAGAAAAATAAACAATTTGGTTCCTAATAATGTTTATAATTACATATAAGTAAGGGTTTAATTTACTTTTTAGATGCATTTCAAATGTGCCACCCCTCTCTGAGCATTTTTCACATTAGGCATGATTGTTTGGTCCGGTTTCCAACCAGAATTGCTTCCCCCTTGCCTCTGCCCCACAGGTCTGCTTTCACATTAGTAACATCGTTCTGTGCCCCAATACACCTGTCTACGTGCACAGTCCATTAAAGTAGGCGGCAGTATGCACATAATTGGTTTGCAATCTACCAAGAAGAAGAAACAACCACCCTCATCATCAACTGTGTGACATTTGTTTTTGTTCCACGTGCATGTATACTGACAAATACTTCCATAAATCTCAGTTTTTGTGTGTGTGTCCAGTTGTCTTTGTATGTTTTCATTGGCCCAAATTTCAAGTGAGCATTTTACTTTATCACTCCACAGAGATAATTTCGTAGCCATGTTTGTTATTAGTTATAATAGTTATGACGTCACATAGCAGCCCACTTCCTTGTTTAAGCATGGTTGTGTTCATATTTCCCATGGACCATACTCAAGTATACATGAATTGTGCTCGAGATCAGCTCTTCAGGTGGACTCGGGCACGGTGCTTGAGTCAGGTACGCTTGTGTTCACACTGATCAAAATGAACCGAACTCTGGGGTCAAGTGTTCTCAGATCTGGGCCCAGGTCCCTAATGTAAAACCACCCTCTGAATCTGTGCCCCAGCCTGGTCACCCCATCCAAAATTTTCTAGATCACCCGCTGAATGCTATAATCAATTATTCAGTTTCATTCTGACTTTATTAAAGGGAATCACTCCCAATCACTGATTTGTTCAGTGTTTGTATTTGTTGAGTACAGACAAAAGTCACCTTTTCAGTCTTCAGGTTCTAAGACAGATATGGATGCTTAATATTATCCAGAAATAGAAAGTCCACCTGACTCATTCACTTATGAAATATTCCTTTTACTTATTCACCTCTCCCTCTTTGAGCGTGTCTCTCATACACCGCTTTTAACGGAAATCTACTCGGTGTCTTCTGATAGCACTAAATTAAAGAGGAAGTGGAAAAAATGATATGTGACCCAAGGAAAGGGGAAGTAAAGTCAGTTCTGTCCATGCAAAATAAGCTGATCTTTCAATGTGGTGTAGCTTTTTATCATATGAAATGCATTCACTCATGCAAACCAACACTAATGGTAAATTCACATAAAATGTAACAGCCATACTAAACAACAATACCATATGTAAATCTGTATTAAAACATTTCAGTGATAGGCTATCAACAAATACAACCCCAAATCAGAAAAAGTTGGAGGAACATTGTTTAGATTTTACATACCATCTCAACTTTTTCTGATTTGGGGTTGTAAGTAAAATGTCTTTTTTAGACAAAGATGAGATTTTGTATGAAATATAAGGTCAATATGTGTCATAAATATATAGCAGTATCCTCTATTGAACAGTGTAAAATGTTAAGTCCACTTGTGGCTGTGGTGCCCCTCTCCCTCTTCAGTCACACATGCTGGTGTCAGGTCTCCTACGGTCTAAGCTTGCTGCAAGCATCTGTTGGATCATAAATTTTACGGCACAGTGTTGGTAAAGATAGAGCCCTGACATGTCTAAAAGAAAAAGGACAATCTTTCTTATAAGTTAGATATACTTTCACCTTGTCCAAAATGCAGCCTTGTATAATGGCGCTGTAATTCCACACATTGTGTTAATAACAGATATTTCAAATACAAGTGACATATTTCAGCATAACACTACTTTTACTTTACTCATGCAGACAGGACTTGTCCTTCGTACACTATAACGGAGCACAATGTTCACTGAGCTGTGGCAGTTTCAGTTTTAACCCACAAAAACACAGACAGTATTTGTATAATTATTCCCAAAGGAGCCCATGAGTGTTAAAAAGGGAAAGGTGATGGTTGCTTTCACTCATCACAAGGCCACCTGTAGTGCTGTAAATGTGCCTTTATTTGACTTATTACATGACAGGCATGAGTGCATTTTTGTTTTCAGCCACAGCGTGCACTAAAACCTATACTCACACCCCTTTTCCTTTCACTGTAGATGTGCACAGGATGTGGTTGTTTGTTACAGCGATGCATCGTCGCTGCATTTACTTCCTACTTTTTTCATGAAATTATAAATATATTTCTTGTGACATTTCCATATCATTGAGTGTTGTAGTGTTTTTTGGAACGTATTTTCAAAGAGGTTTCCACTGTAAAACGTTAGTGGACAGAACATTACTGTACTGTGTGGCATATATGTTGGCTGTGCTACACATGGTGGCTGTGGCAGTGACAGCCATACTAAGTAGCAACACATCACAGAGAAAAGGATTTCAACATCAGTGTTTAAAATAGTCATGTCAGCAGAAAGGGCAGTGCTGAAATGAAGAGGAATTTATGTAATGACCCTGTTTCACATGACTTTCCTACATAATGTCATGTTACTCCAAGGGGACACACATTTATGGGAGAATGAAATCTAGATTTAATTTCTCCTGGGTCTTGTGCAAAGAATATTCTAACAAATTGCTTTCATCATTTTTACCAGGATGGCCTGATGACAAGGAAACATGCTTTAGGTGTGTTAGTAACTTACTTACTAACACACCCAAAGCATGTTGCACTGCAATTTGCAACTTTCACTATGTGTTCACCAATGTTCAGCAGCTTCAAAAACCGTGTTGCCTTAGAGAGTACAGAGTATAGGCAAATGAGCTTTGTGCAATGCAAATGAACATGTTTTAATAAAACTCTGCTGTGAGCCTCTTCAATATTCTTTAAGTCCTGCTATCAGTTCATGATTATAGCTCCTGGTTTAAGTGGGAAACATTTACTATCTTACAACCTTCTGAAGTATTATATACAGGTACATGTCACCTGTGTCTAAGTACATCATACTTTGAAGTACTATGGGTAGGTCTACAGGTGGGCCTGTACCATAGTCACATGCAGTTAAACTAACTTTAAACCAGTGCAGGTATTTCAGTCCCAGTGTAGATTGCCTGCAGCCTGAAACAGTGAACAATGAGGGCAGTAATCTCTACTGTAATTTATTCATATACAATTTTTGCTTATGTACTGTAAAATTCTGGCAGGCTGTTTTATCTATATCTAGTCCAGAATAAAACTGACACAGGGTTGTCAAGGAAAACTGTTCACCTGTCACTCTGGTTTATTATCAGCCCACTCATGGAGAGACCGTTACCCACATTTCCCCATAGGCACTGAATGGAGAATGGTTATACAGTGTGAACAGGTTTTCAGTGATGAGCAGAATGTTTAATGTTATAAAGGGCACAGTTATGAGATTTGATAAACATATTTCCAGGTGTTTGCTTTGCCTTGGCCTTTATTTGCGTTCAGTGATTTAAATACCTGACAACACCTACAGAAGTGTGCCACAAAACTTGTGGATGAGATCTAATGGCAACTGTATCAGTGTTTCCTCTAATTTTCCCCAGTCTGACAGTGAGAATAAATCATCTATGTCCAATTTCCTGAAGTTTTCCTAATATGGGTGTCAATTAGTGCAAGAGTGCTTCTGTGGCCACAGTTTTATAGTCTGTAAACTGGGCTGCCGCAGGCAGCACAATGCATTAGTGCACGATGAGCTGTCAGAGAGGATTATTTCAGCCACGCCAGTCAGCAAAGGGGTGGGCGCCGCTCTGCTGCACTAAACCAAGGAGAAAGAGTGGGCGGGAGACAGAGAAAGGCAGAGAAACACA
>NW_018127887.1:1921623-2003778 GCF_001952655.1 Monopterus albus | reverse complement strand
GGAAAGAGAAGAAAGTGTCCATTACACCGGGTGGATTTCTCCAGAGCACCGATGTTGGAACACTCTTCTGAGCTGGCCCTGGTGCAGAGTTTGTATGCCAACAGCATGCGCTGTCCCCCCTCTGTGGCCGGGATCTCTGTCAGGAATGAGGACCTGCCTATGAGGTATGTTGGTGTTGGCCCCTCATTCAAATCTGGGCTAGCTCTATAGTTGGACTACCTCTTTGTCTGGGCTGGATATTGTCATAGGATGTATTGTTTCCAGCTGAGGCGTTCTCCCTGCTGCGAGTGAGGGCAGGGTGTTCTTCTGGTGTCCATAGATTTTTTCTTTTCTTTTCAGGAACCTTGATACCATGTACTTGAAACTAGTGAATCTGCCTGTTCAAAATTATTATTCCATCAGGTTGTAGCGGTTTAGTTTTAAATAGTTTTATTGGAATAGAAGAATCAATACCTTGTTGCATTCTCACATAATTCAATTTGCCTTCCTTTTTTATTGAAAGTTCCACAAAGGTTAGATACTATAAATAAATAAAGTTGAACATGTCAGTGATGCAGGTGTTTGTCTATGGCCCACACTGGCCACTGAAAAACAACACCCAGGCCTTACTCTAGTCCCTCGGTCAAAAACAGCAAAAGATAGCCTACCAGTTATCTTTAAAAGAACCAGAAGAAACATTTGCATCCATTGTGGAATTTGCATAAATTTAGTGGAACTGGAAACTGATCAGGAGGTGCTTCCACTTGCACATCTTGACAGTAGATTTCTTCTAGGAAGCAATGATAAAAGGAAGTTCCCTCTCTCCATTTTATGATTTCTATAGTTGGTCGCCATTCTGCAAATGCTTTTCATGGAAGGAAGAGCTAAGTGTGCTAAATTCAAGATGATGTGTTTAATAAGATATGAGGTGGCCCTTTTGCGTTTGAAGCTGCCATACTTTTTACACTGTGCTTTTTGTCAGGAAAGTTCACACATTTAAATGCTGGATGGTGATGTCTTTAGTTTTACTGCATTAGGAAAAACATTCCAAGTAGTCAACAAAAGCATATTAAGTGTGGAGGATTATGATAGGATTACAGTAGAAATAATCTGAGATTAAGAATAGGAGGCTAGTATTCAATGTTTTCAGCGACAAGGCATCTGCCTCTTGAATCCACTCCAACAAAAATCTCTTAGAAAAGCCAAGGAGATGCATGCCAAATGGTAGAAATAAACTGTTGCAAAAGCATCATGTTTTGTACAGAAAACTGTACTGTACACACTGTACCCATGCTGGAAACAGGAGCTGCTCTACAAAAATCCTGCTCCTTTTATAACAAACCTATTCAATAAGATCCCCTGAGATTTAATTGAGTCGAAGGAAATACGTGGCTCCTCCATTTTACTGAAACCTGATTCTCCAGAGACAGTTAAACTATCTTTCCTGTGGTAGGCCCTCAGTCTTAATGTTAATGCATGTTTCATTGTGTGCATATATGACAAAATAGGTCACAAATCACATTATGCATAAATTTCTTTTTACAGACCTCTTTTTTTATAGTACACTGTGTACTGGTGCCAGGTTGCCTTGAAATTGCTATGGACACAAGGATTAAGTTGGATTGTATTAGTGGGTTGTTTCTTAACACTCGCTATGAATAATATTTTTGGATTGTGCAGCTGCTGGAGCAATAATAAATGGTTTGTTAATTAGGCTAGGCCCCCTCTGCCTCTTTCTCTGCTATGAAAGCATACAAGCCTCACCCTGCAAGTTCAGCATAACAAAAGAAGAGAGGCTCCCCCTCCCCCCAGGGAAACAACAGCCCAGCACAAAGAGGAACATAACCTATGACCCTGGGGAAAAGCAAAACTGAGGACAGGAAGAAAAAGTGCACTTTAACCATCCCACTTTTGATTGGATTTATGCACCTATCTGCAATGTAAGGCAATAAACAAGCTAGAGATATTTATCTATCTTATTTATTTATGTAACCCAATTAAAAAGCCAGGCGCCTAATTTAGAGTCCTGGGTAAATATGGAAACAGGACAGCATTATTAACCTCCATGGTAATGACCTAGGTACTATATTTAAACATTTTAAATGGCTTTCTAATAAGGATAGTAAGATCCCTGACTCATCCACAGACTAACCTATCTTCACAGTAGGGCTTGACAGTATTTTATATTTTTAATGTGCCATTGTTTTCCTGAAATGTTGTAGGAATCATTATAGGAATACGTCATAATTTTACAGCATATGAAACAATCTGCAAATAGGTCAGTAAACTCAGTACAGAATACCACGTGCCAGTCCCTATAGGGGCATTACAGTAATTTTACACTGGGGTAAAAGCTATGAAGCAGCAGCCGCAGACAGCATGCTCTCAGACTTTTGTTGAACAGACCACGCCTCTGGTTTGCTGCAGCTCGGTGTGCAGTGTGACAGCGGCTGCCTGAATTTATTTCAGCCGGGGACGAGTGAGAAATTAGAAGGAAGGCGGATTCCGGTGCCTCTCACTCGCTCATGCACTTTTGAAGAAGACGCCCCCTCCCTGCACCTGTCCTGCTTCGTCTTCTTGCCGTCTCGCAGGAGTTGAGTCTCTTGCGAGTGAGCGGACGTCGCTTCTCATTGTTAGATAGACGTTGTTTTGAGCATGACTTCGGCGTACAACCTGGATTTCCACCCTCTCACCGAAAGTCGGTTATTGGCTTCGAGCGATACAATGTGAGTATTCCAACTATCGATCTGCGTTGCATTTGGACACCTATCCACCAGAAACCTAAAAATTTGGGAGTGTTTTTACACGTTATACAAATAGTTCGGGGCGCGTTGGGAGTTGATGTTGGCTAACGTTAGCTCTAGCTAGCTTAACTGGCCACTGGGATGCTAACACTGCTAGTGATACGAACAGTGACGGTACGCTTACTTGGAGTTAAAGTAGTTTGTGTAACTCTAATAATAAAAGATATAACCACAACAAAACTCGGTTAAGTAATTCTAACACTACTCTCCTCGACAGAACGCACACACCTTGTGGGCTAACACGGAAAGAAAACAATTTGCTAGCGACGGTCTCGGATACTAGGCGTGCTACACTAGTCAAGTGACATGTGCTTCCGGAGATCGCATGTTTCGGTATCAGTCCAGAAAAACAGCAGCTCTGGGTGTTTTTAGTAACTTTACTTTTACCAGTATAGCGCCACCGTCTTGTTGAGTACTTTAACTAGTTGGTTATTAAGGTTAGGAATCTTATCCTGATGAGTGCTCGATTGAAACGGTAGGCTTTCAGAGGTTTAAAGGGAAGTCAATAGAGTTACCGTGTTAAGTTGATTATAAAGTTGTATTATAATACACTAGTTTAGGGATCTGTTTTCTATGTTTCCTCCTCAGTTTTGTTGTCTAAAACTCAGCAGTATAAGTGAAACTTGTTTGTGGGCAGCACAGTTCGGCTCAATTTGCCTGGCGCCCTCTTTCCCGTTTCTCTGCTAGCCACGCAGCTAGCTAACAGGGTTAGCCACAATCCACGGATATTGGTGATACCGTCCATGTTGAGTGTGGAGTACTTACCCAACGGCACAAAACACGTAGTTTTCTACATTATTGAGTCATTAATGGAGATCTTGTGACAGGGCATGTAAACAAGGGAGAAAATGTTCATCAAGCACAGAGCACACGTTATCACTCTCGACATGTAAGATAATCCTGCTTGACAAAAACATTCCTACACACAGAATTCGCAAAACAATTTAAATGTTTGCACTTCCCGAGTCGTCATTTTGCAGCAGCCTGGGCCTTTGGGTTCATGTTCTGGCACTTAAAGAAATTTCATAATCAAAGTGTTAATTTGCAAGTGATTTTTATTTTTTTAAACTGTTTTGCCATTAGGTTATGTCAGTGTGTTTTGTATGAATGGCTGTAAGGTCAGGTCTTGAACTAAGCCTCTGTCTTTTTACAATATTTTCCTCCTACAGGTATCAGGTCTGCAGCTACTAGTTATTTTCATTATGGATTAATCTGCCAAATATTTTCTTGTCCATAAAACAAAGCAATGGAACATGTCCATCACAATGTCCTAGAGCACCAGAGACTGCATGCAAATGACTTTTGTTAGCTTTGTGGCTATAGCTGAAACGGGTAAACCAAAAATATATTTGGCAGCTGTTTTAATAACTGATTAATTGTAATTTTTCAATGAATAATGACCAGCATTCCCTAGTGTGAGGATTTGTTAATTTTTACATGGCTAAATTATACTTTACCTTAGGATTTAGGGAAGTGTGATAGGCATTGTCATTATTTGCTTGCATTTCATAGGCAAGTTAATCAGCTGAGGTTAATTGATAATTAAAATTAGTTGCAGGCCTACCTCTTATTTTAATCCCACACCCAGGAAGGCATGTGAAAATGAATGGGTTTAAAAATGCATGGTTGGTTTTTTATGTCACTCTTTTAAAGGAATTATTATTATTATTATTTTTTATTTAGATTTTCTCATGCCGGCAGCGTGGTGATGATTAGATCTTGCTCCAGCTAAATTTGGTTGATTTTTATTCCTCTGATTGTTGACAGACAGAGTGACTACTAGGGCTTAAGCGTGATCCTTTGGCAGCCAACACAGTCATGGTGCTCTGTCAGTAAGCTAAGTGTCACTGTGATCTCTTCTTGTTGTGGTCAGGGAGCTGCTGATCAGTGCGAGGTGTAGTATATTGGTACTGGGTCTGTGGGCTGCTCAGGCCAGCTGTTCTCTTCTCTTCCTTCACTGTGAAGGGAGAGTGCCATGCACCCAGATGTTGGAGGCCAAGAGTGGGAGTGGGGGGGGCTCTGATCTTCTCTGTCACCTCTTCCTCTACTCCTGCTGTTAGCATGTCATAGCAATAATTTCAAGACTGTCTGTCCTAGTATTACACGCACAACCTTGTATGGCTCATAATTATGTTCCCTATCTTCAGTGTGGGGTGGTTGGATCGAAGGTTGAGCGAATTCCTGTGAAAGCTTTGCAAATAAAGATATTGCGGGACAGAGTTACATAATACCAGATGCACCCCCCCCCCCTTATGTCTCTAAAATGTGTCAGTAGTTTGTGGCTGTTAAGTTACTAAGAAAGTCCACACTGTAAGTATGTTGAAGCAGCAAAATACACTGAGCTTGAGTCTGAAATTGGATATCAATTGGCATAATTTTATTCACTGTCCAGGTCAGCATGCTTGTGACCTAGAAGACCATGTCTGCAGTCCACATGAAGTGGAACCAGCTGATTGGTTGAGGAAAAAGCACTTCTTAAGTGGAAAAGTCAAGAAATGCAGTAATTGATTGGATTGAAAGGATGTGACAACAACACAAACTATTTTATGGGTTGAGGCAGAAAGCTTGCATGTGCAGTTGTCAGCTTTATGCAAAATCACTCATTCTTGAGTGTGTAGTGCACTACAGGATATTGTCTGCCATTTTAAGTGTGCAGAATGTGAGAGTGCATTTTTATACTGGAACACAAGTATTTTCGACTTAAAAAATGCCAAAGCTTCTGAACTCAGCTTCTCAATTGTGAGAATTTGATGTATTTCTTTGTTAGAAAATAAACATTTTTGGTTGTGGTCTGACAGTCTGTTAAAACAGTCTATTTGTATACATCATCATCATGAGCTGAGTTATAAAAAAAAAGGGCAATTATTAAATGTAAGATTATAAAAAAATGAAAAGAATCGTTGGTTGCATGTCCATACCATATGTGCTATTTTCTAACTGTCCCACAGCACAGTATGTCACTTAACACTTGTGAAATTGTGACTCTACACCTGCCAGTAATGGCTCATCATGATGAAGTTTCATTTCGTTGCTTCCTTATTGAGTGTCTGTAATGTAGGATGTACTGACTGGGAGAGTGATCTCGGAGAAATGTAATATTTGTAGACATAAGCTGAATACAAAAAAGCCCGTTTAGTAGGTGGAGTTTTATATTGATTTAAAGATGTTTTGTTACTCATCATAGGTTAGGGCTGTAGATGATTGAGTTTCTGTAGTAAGCACACACTATCAAAGTAATCCTGTAATTGCCGCTTTTAGTGGACTGTTTCTTCATTTGAGGTGCATTGGTCTGACTGTTCTGGTGAGCTGAATGTGAATATTTAAATTCATGCTTCACCTGACAGAGGTGTGACTGGAGTTGATTTCACTGGATGTTTGACTTTTTGTTCACACAAGCTTCACTTTAGTATTATCATCCATAACCACCAGGGGCACTTGATGTGATTATGGAGCTAATGGTGTGGGCCTTGTCATCAGATGCCAGCTGTCTGTTGGCCTATTCACAGGCTGATTTAACATGTCTGTCTTCATCAGGAGAAATGCAACAATGAAATCAAACCATACTGAGCTGATTTGGAGTTAATGCCAAGAGGAAAATATCCAACTCCTCATCAGAACCACAACATGCTGATTAGGTTAGGCCATTATGGAAGTCGAATAACACGTTGTTTCTGCTTTCTGGCCTCAAACAACATACATTTTTGGGCCTCATTTGTTTTTCCAAACCTAGGTCACAAGTCTGAGTGACTTGTGCTCAAGGGTCCTACAGCAATGTTTTGCTGCTGTTTTTTGTGGCCAGCGTCAAGTTACCACTTCAAACCTGCATGCAAAACCTTGTTCAGCCTGTTGTAGAATATTCTGCACTCTAATTGTAGTAATGAAGGAAGTGCATTTGACAGTTGTTAGAGGTATTACCAAGGCATTAGAGGTGTTCTCTGTCTTGTTGAATCTGCTTAAAAGGCTACTGGTTTCCTGAAAGGAAAATGACAATAAAATTTTTTTTTATTTATAATTACTAGCAAACTGCTGATTCATTTGACTTTTTCCCTTCTCTTCTCAGAAGTATTACATGTCTCTGTGTGAACTTTTACTTTTCTTTATCCACAGTAAGGCATGGCAGCAGTGTGTGCTGCTGGTTGCCAAAACAGCCCAGGGCAAAGAAGCAGGTCTATTACTCAAAACAGAGAGTCAGCTTTATGTGTAACATTGCCCTAACAAGACTTGTTTGATCAATATTTTAATTAAAGGAACAGTGTGAGGGTTTAATTGACATTGCAAGTAACATCAATAAATGGCTAGTAACTGTAAAAATACATTTCTGATGGATTTTAAAAAATGTAAATTACTACAAATAGCAGTGAGCATTAAGGGATTGCTTTCCATGAGCAGTGGCAACAAAATATAATCATGTAACTTGTTGTTGGTGTGACCCCAGGAGATTTAGGAGGAGTTATGTTCATACATATGACACTAAGCTTTCAAAATCATGTGCAATACCAGGCATTTTGGCTAACTATCTATTATGGGCATAGCAGAGGTGTTGCCTGCATACTTGTACGGTCAGAGCTCACCAACAGGACAGACACATGGTCCAGATAAATCACCTGTTGTTGTGGGTGGGTACGCAGTAAGCATACAACTGTCATAGCTCTGAAGGACTTGTCAGCTGCTGCGGGGCGTCTTGGAGCGCAGCAATCTGCCACATCACAGGGCTGTTTGTGGAAGCTCAGCAAAAGACTTCCTCCCTGCTGGCTGCTGGCTGCATAGGGGGCTTTTTGAGTCTGAACCATTATCAATAATTGTGCCAACATTCTGTCTGTCTGTCCTTTCATGCCAATATTTAATCTAAGATAGGGGTGAGTCAGTGAGTAGAGGAAAACCTGTTTATGTGGATATGATGGTCAAGCAGACAGCAGGGTTTATGGTTTCTTTAACTTGGGTAAAACAGCCAAGTAATTTACAAAATGCTATAACTGAACAGTTTAAAGGGTTGTTCATCAAAAGTACTTGCTCATAGTGGCATCAAGCTATGCAAATGACCTTTGTTATATTTGCTTATGTCTTTAGATTCTTGCATTTGTTTGAATTATAATCCAAGAGGCCAAGAAATGCAAACTAAATAGAGAACGCGAATGACTGGTTCGATAAGGGATTCATTTGGCCATGAAGTTTCACAAACCCGGATATTTCACCAACTTGGAACTGGATCCAAAATAGAACTGGCTATCGGAATTCATCCCTAACCACAACACAAACTGTTTCATTTGTTGTACTTAAAGCTTAGTCAATCATCTTTGAAATGCTCCTGTAGAACCCTAGCACAGTTCCCCAGTTGGATTGTGAATTGCTGTCAGGATTTTGGAAACTTTTGTATACTTGTACTACAACTCAGAACACATTTCTAGTTTAGCTGGAATTTAACGTACCAACAGCAACATGCTAACTGAAACCATATTGTGGTTACTCAGACATCAATGGACCAATTATGAACGGTTTCACTGAAACTCATACCGAAAGAAGAAATAACTCCTATGAAAATTGACAGTATGTTTAAGGTGTGTGCCAGAAATGTTGTCTTGACATAGTGCCACTGCAGTATTGACGTTACATCATACTACTTAAACAGCTTGTAAAACTGATATGTTGCTGGCAGACACTGATCCTCAAAGGCAGCTGTCACCTTTGTGGTAGCTAAGCTAGCAAGGCTAACCGTTAGCGCTGCCCCTAATAGTTGAGACCTCTGACTTTGTGGGGAGTACTTTATTAGAAGCATTTCCAAACATTGTGGTCTATTTATACAAGAGAAAAGACTGTTGTGATGATGTGGCCGGTTTTCCACAATGCTGTGTGTGTCCAGTTTATTTATCAATCTCCATTCATGTGTAGCGCACAGCTGTTTACCATTTGTTTCTGCGACATGCATCCATCCAAACGGGACTGAGAGCTAACGAAAATGCGTGGGGAAACACTTCAATGAGGAATTATAAATAAGAGGAGTCGTTAGCAGTGCAAGCTGGCGCACATCAAAGACAACATGTGCTGTGTTTAACTGACGGGAGAAGCGTAAACTTGGCTATAATCATGTCTCGGAAGGAAAAATTGACTAGAAGAGCATTATTTCAACAGTAATACAAGTCTCGTTATTCCAACAAATCCACATGGCAGCCTGACGTTAAATATCGGCAATTTAAATAGGTCACAATTTAGCTATTGCAGCTGTCTTGATTTTTAAATGCTCAGATGTCTTTGCCACTCTTCTGCATTTGAGTACCACTGTTAATGTGGTTGAAATCATCACTGAGGTTCATGTCAGTTGATTTTCTTAAAGTCTAGGCCAGGGGTGTCAAACTCAATCACAGGGGGCCAAAACTCAAAGCACACTTTAGGTCGCGGGCCGAACAGGATAAAAATTTATTGAACAGACTAAAACTAAATGTTTTTTGAACATAAATATGAATCAAAACAGACAGGATACAATATTATTCCAAAATAAACTTGAACTTAAAATCAAAAATCAGCAGCCGTATTTCTGCTAAGCCTTACATTTGCAAACACCTGCTTTTTGTCTGGACACAAGATGTCGCAGACTTTCATCATGCAACTCTTCAGAAACTCTCCCTCAGTAAGTGGACAGGCTGATTTTCTCCTCTGCCACAATAAAACTTGTTTTCACAGCAGCTTCACTGTGTGATTTCGCTTTGGTGAAAACGTCTGCTGTGATGTCAGATTCCTCTTCAACTCCTCTACCTTCTGTAGCTTCTGCTCTGCATTCACGTTTTTCAGCTTGTCCTGATGTTTTGTCTCGTAGTGCCATCTTGGGTTATATTCCTTAATTACAGCCACATTAGCTCCACAAATAAGACACACGGGTTTATGTCAGTAAACATATACTCAGCCTCCCACCGGTTTTGAAAGGCTCTGTTTTCAGAATCAACTTTTCTCTTGGCCATTGTTGGGGGCTAGCTTTGACTTGAAATTAGGGTTGTATACATCAATAGACGCTTGATTGATCTGAGGTAATTGACGCGGGAATGGTCGCAGGTAGCCTATCGTTCGTTAAGGCAGCTGTTGCGCTGCATTATGGGATTTGTAGTTTGTGTGTTATCGGTGCTTCATATCGCCGGGCCATTAAAAAAAAAAGATGAATAAATGATCTCGCCGGCCGGATGTGGCCCACGGGCTTTGAGTTTGACACGTGTGGTCTAGGCCATAAGATTTACAGTATATCACAGAAGTGAGTACACCCCCTCACATTTTGTAAATATTTAAGTATATCCTTTCATGTGACAACACTGAAGAAATGACACTTGGCTACAATGTAAAGTAGTGAGTCTACAGCTTGTATAACAGTGTAAATGTGCTGTCCCCTCAAAATAACGCAACACACAGCCATTAATGTCTAAACTGCTGGCAACAAAAGTGAGTACACCCCTAAGTGATAATGGCCAAATGGGGCCCAAAGTGTCAATATTTTGTGTGGCCACCATTATTTTCCAGCACTGCCTTAACCCTCTTGGGCATAGAGTTCACCAGAGCTTCACAGGTTGCCACTGGAATCCTCTTCCACTCCTCCATGATGACGTCACGGAGCTGGTGGATGTTAGAGACCTTGCGCACCTCCACCTTCCGTTTCAGGATGCCCCACAGATGCTCAATAGGGTTTAGGTCTGGAGACATGCTTGGCCAGTCCATCACCTTTACCCTTAGCTTCTTTAACAAGGCAGTGGTCATTTTGGAGGTGTGTTTGGGGTCGTTATCGTGTTGGAATACTGCCCTGCGACCCAGTCTCCAAAGGGAAGGAATCATGCTCTGCTTCAGTATGTCACAGTACATGTTGGCATTCATAGTTCCCTCAGTGAACTTTAGCTCCCCAGTGCCGGCAGCACTCATGCAGCCCCAGACCATGACATTCCCACCACCATACTTGACTGTAGGCAAGACACACTTGTCTTTGTACTCTTCACCTGGTTGCCGCCACACACACTTGACACCATCTGAACCAAATAAGTTTATCTTGGTCTCATCGGACCACAGGACATGGTTCCAGAAATCCATATCCTTAGTCTGCTTGTCTGCAGCAAACAATTTGCGGGTTTTCTTGTGCATCATCTTTAGAAGAGGCTTTCTTCTGGGACGACAGCCTTGCAGACCAATTTGATGCAGCGTGCGGCGTATGGTCTGAGCACTGACAGGCTGACCCCCCCACCCCTTCAACCTCTGCAGCAATGCTGGCAGCACTCATACGTCTATTTCCCAAAGCCAACCTCTGGATATGACGCTGAGCACGGGCACACAACTTCCTTGATCGACTACGGCGAGGCCTGTTCTGAGTGGAACCTGTCCTGTTAAACCGCTGTATGCTCCTGGCCACTGTGCTGCAGCTCAGATACAGGGTCTTGGCAGTCTTCTTATAGCCTAGGCCATCGTTATGCAGAGCAACAATTTGTTTTTTCAGATCCTCAGAGTTCATTGCCATGAGGTGCCATGTTGAACTTCCAGTGATTAGTATGAGAGAGTGAGAGTGATAACACCAAATTTAACATACCTGCTCCCCCTTCACACCTGAGACCTTGTACCACTAACGAGTCACATGACACCAGTGAGGGAAAATGGCTACTTGGGCCCCATTTGGCCATTATCACTTAGGGGTGTACTCACTTTTGTTGCCAGCACTGTTATACAAGCTGTAGACTCACTACTTTACATTGTAGCCAAGTGTCATTTTTTCAGTGTTTTCACATGAAAGGATATACTTAAATATTTACAAAATGTGAGGGGGTGTACTCACTTCTGTGATATACTGTATATCTAAACTTAAAAATGAGAAGTCGACGTACAAAATTCTTAGTTAGGTACAGACCTGATAACCATAGGTAATTACAAGCTTTAAAGGAATGGCTTAACATTTTGGGGAAGACACTTATTTAGTTTCATATGTTGGATGAGAAGTTGGACTACTTCTTGACCAGCCATTAACCCCCTGAGCTTTAAATGTGCTGAGAGATGGATTTTGTAACCTTTGGAAAGAGTCAGGCTAGTGATTTCCATTTTTATAGTCTTTGCTAAGCTAACTGGCTGCGTGTGGATGCTTCATATACTGGTGAGTGTTATCGATCTTCTCATTTAACTCTTGGCAAGGCTAGAGCAGCAGCATAGGTCCTCTGTACATGAAAACACTCCTAAAGCTTAAATAGTTTGTTACTACTGTTTTCTTTCCTCCATTTTCAGAGTGTCAGTAAAGCTCTTAGTGTGACAGTGCCTAATGTTTATGCTTTCATTCACTCTTAATATAGTTCCATGATGTAACAACACTTGGAAGTAGACGGTCTGAATCAATTACTTCAGCAGCTGAAGTTTGAGCAATATAAATGTCATGTAAACAACTGTCGTTTGTCGTGGGTAGTAAGGCTAAAGAAGGCATGCTTGGAGTTGCATTGCCCATTAACAGTCCCACTGCACAGCTGCAAGGGGATTGGGAGTTTAACACACCAAGATGACGTGAAAGAACTAGCAGCAACGAAGGCCGATTACTGCTTTGCCTGGGCCAGTCGTGTTGGAAAAAGTGACGCTTAAGCACACTACACAGACTGCAGCCAATGGCTGACTAGCACATATGTTTTGCACCTTTGTGACAGAAATAACTCCCCCTACCAGCAGGTGGCAGTATCTGTATTCACCATTCAGAATGACAAAGAAGAGCTAGACTGGGGAAGTATAAGCTTATAAACAAAGCGCCTATCATTCAGCACAGTGGCTGTTTATAGCCATTTCTAGTTGAGAATGTCTAAGACGTTGTACATGGCACTGGTGTTCACTGCCCTTGGTCTTTTGGTTGTGGAAGAAGAAATGAGGCTGCAGAGGTAACAAGGAGAAACCACACTAAATGTCTGAAATCATGGATACTACAGTGACAGACTAAAGGGGCTTTTCCCAAACCATTTTCTTTATTTGCATTGGTTTGCAAAGCAAAACAGCTAGTCAGTGGTCTCTTTCTCACTGACGCCCAACTGGCCAATGCCGAAATCAATTGGTCGGATCAGTCAAAGCTGCCGATGGAGGCAGACTACTGCCAATGGTGCGGGACGCACTGGGAGGACAAGCCCTGACTCATGGCAGACCTTTGCCTTGGTGTGTCTTTGCCTTATTGGTGTAAATTGAGCTGAATTTTGAGCCTTTGTTTTTAAATACCTGTGACACCAATTAGCTTTTAAACTAAAAAGGGTTGTTTTTACAGTGAGATTTCATTAAAGGGCACTCAGCAAAATGGTGTCGGGAGTGCCACTGGTAATACTGGATAAATTGTGTCACACACAAGTGCTGTGGCCTTAGCAGATGTAGCCTTCAACATATTCTAAAGCATCTCTCTGACTTGGTCCATTGTGCTGTAGAGGAACGGTGAATAGTGTTCTCCAGCATGGGGGAACAATATGTGATTGTTTCCCTGCTGTGCTGAAGAAGCTGTAGGTTACTCTCTGTACCATCGCCAAAGCGCCTGAGGAGGAGGTGTACTGCAAAATTTTTATCTGTTTGCTAACCAGCAATTCTTGTCGGTTTAGAGCTCTGCAGTGCTGTTGTGCAGCTGTCAGAGCTGGTAGGAGTGGGGCATGCAAGCCTTTTCGGTGGAGAGAGGCTTTTGTTTCAAATGAGCTTTTTTTCTATTTATGTCGTCACTCAAATGTATTGACAGTCTCCAGGAAAAATACACTTCATAGTGAGGCATAGAGTTGGATTTCAGAGGAATAACAACTGAAGTGTGATTTGTTAGCATGTCATTTAAGTCCCTTAAGGAGTTTGGTGTTTCTGCAGAACGGCTTGGCTCAATTTGTAAGAGATGGATGGCTCGCGTCCAAAGGTCTGTGTGTAAAATTTTTACATGTCTGCATTAGTCTAATTCTTCTCTGTCAGTCTCACTTATACAATGTTGTTTTGAGACTGTATAACAGTCTCCATGTTGTTATACTGTTGATTGTTAGCCCTTCTTGGTTTCTGTACTACAAGTGTGTAGTGGGTGTGAGTAAGCTTTACACTTAGCATGATTTCTCTGTTGCAGCACCTGTAGATGGGTGTTGCTGCAGCCTGTGTATTGGTTTCCGGTGCCTCTACCCCTGTCAGGGAATGTTTGTGTGTGAGACAAAGGTGCTGTAGTCATGGGTACATTGGTGGGTATTGATTCTCTATATCTAAGGCTTGCCTTAAAGGAAAATGGCACAGTTTGGTATTTCACTCCTCTCCATCATTGCTCTATTATCCCCAACCACTCATATTGATCAGTATGTTGTTGAATTAAATCATCCATTATTGTAAAGAATATGTTAGTTAAGCATTGGGCCCGCGGTAGCTCTGGGGGTAGAGCAATTGTCCCCTAACCGGAAGATTGGTGGCTCAATACCCGTTCTCCCGCTAAAAACTTGGCAAATGTGCTTTCCACTGCCGTGGAACACGGGGGACTTGCGTTAAGTTACTTGGTCCAATTCAGTAAGATTGCTGTTGCAGTTCAGGGAAAAGTGACCAGGGTGCTTATTCAGACACGAAGCCAACTGGTTCAGATGCCATCAGGTTAGTGGAAAGGAGTGCATGTCTGAAAGGGGCTTTATTGATAAATTTTGATCTTTCTCCATTGACCTTAATGCAGAGCCTCAGGTTTGAACTTAAGATATTAATTTTGCAGAGTCTTGTATACTAATTACAGAAATCTATCTTTCTTCCTTCCCTCCTTAGCAACGGCAGCGGCAGCAAGATGAATGGGTCACTGGAGCATTTAGACCAGCCTGATCCAGACTCCATCAAGATGTTTGTTGGACAAATCCCACGCTCCTGGTCAGAAACGGAACTAAAAGAGCTTTTTGAGCCATTTGGAGCTGTACACCAGATCAACATCCTTCGTGATCGCACCCAAAATCCCCCTCAAAGCAAAGGTACAATCAGAGTAAGAAATAGTTTGTGATTTGTTAGCCTTACCATACCGCTTGGGTTGTTGAATACTCAACTTTAAAATGTATGGTAGATTAGCTGATTAATATGAAATCTGATTACAATTGATTCATTATTTACTGCACTTGCTTGCCTCTTACCATTTCATATTATATGGTAAAAAGATGTATGTTTTTATGGTGTCTTACAGAGTAATGATTCAATAGACTTTTTTGTTTGTTTTGGGGTTAAACAAAAACACCTTTTTACATAACCCTGTATTATAGAATTTTTTTTTTTTTTTTTTTTTCATTTTACTTGGCCTTGCTGTTTTTAAAGGCAGCATTGTATGAAGGAAGTGTTACTCCACTGCAGTTTTCCCATTAAGATGTCCATCGATGCACTCACCTTTAGAGATGGTGCTCAAGTTGAGTGATTCAGTTTAGGTTGCAATTAGAGGAGACTGAAGTAGAAGCCTGCTGTCTCAGAGAGCAGAAAAGTGCCAGTGGAAGGTCCTCAGCCTCCTGTAACTAACTGCAGGTGAAAGTTTCCCTAATGTAACTATATTGAGTTTATGACCTCACCCAAATTTTAATCCCCTTGCTGGCTGGATGTCTCACCTTGGCAAATGGCACTACTCCCTCTTGGATTTCGCTGTGGTTGGACCATATTTGATGCTGGCCTCTGCATTTAAATGGAACCTGCTTTGTAGGGCTATACCCAATTATTTGACTATTTAGATATTCCTTTGTTATGTAATCTGTTTTTAATTTAAGCAATCAAATATTTGAGATGGCAGGAATTTTCAATCCAGTTTTGAGTCCAGCAATGAAGAGCAAAGAAACTATGATGGAGACAGCTTGATAGCTTGGCCTGCTAGTTGGTAGTCACATGTCTGAAAATGTCAGAGCAGCTCTCCAATAAATCATCCAGTCAATTAGGGCTGGACCCAAATAGTTGACTGTTTGGATAGTTATTTGTAGGGTAGGTAATCAGTTTTCAGTCTTGGTATTTAAATATTTGAGGCAGGAGGAAATTTCAATGTAGTCTCCATTTGGGTGGCCCCTCTTGCCCAAAGCCCAAAAATTGCCATCTGGGACATTCATTCATTTTCTACCGCTTAGTCCCTGAACGGGGTCATGGGGGGGAGCCAATCCGGGCCGGCAATCGGGCGAAGGCGGGGTACACCCTGGACAGGTCGCCAATCCATCGCAGGGCTAACACATAGACGAACACACACACACACACACACACCTATGGGCAATTTAGAGACACCAGTCAACCTAAGCTGCATGTCTTTGGACTGTGGGAGGAAGCCGGAGTACCCGGAGAGAACCCATGCAAACACGGGGAGAACATGCAAACTCCGGGTGGGGCCCAAACCTGGAACCTTCTCGCTGTGAGGCAACGGTGCTAACCACTGCGCTACCGTGCTGCCCCATCTGGGACAGCCCTACTATTTTGCCTTCTAGTGTTTTCACGACCCTTGCGTCTAGCTGTCATTAAAGCTCTGTGGCGTGTAGTTCACTGCTATCACTTGTAGTTTTTGAGGGGTGCTCAGAACCATTGGCACTGTTCTGCTTCTCTGTCTCTGTTAAGCTGAATGAATCTGTAAAATTGTTGATGGAGGCAGTTTGAGAGTGTGTGTTGCCTGACTGTTCATCTAGTTGAATTGTTTTTTTTTTTTTTTTTTTTTTATCTTTTTTTTTTTTCTTCACAAGCAGAGCAAAGGCTGACGGTGCTTTTTTGACCTTTTTATCATTCTTGTTTGGTCAGATTTTCTCATACCCATATAAACATCAGTCAGAATAGCAGTAGATTCGTTTACAATGAAAAATGTGATTTACGCTGTCTGTTAAGCTGTTGCATTTTAACCTTTTTTTTTTTTTTTTTTTTCTCCTTCAAATGTATTCAGACCTTGGGAGAAATTTGAACATGACTGTGCAGACATCAGCTTTGAGTTCCTTATTTATCTTGATCTAGTTCCTTGGTGTTGTCTTCACTGTGACTGGTCAGAAAGAGCCTTCAGTGTGTGAGGACCCTAACAGCAACCCCCTTTGTCACCATGACAGCATTTGAATTCACATGGTCAGGCTTTTTAACAAAAGCATACACATCAAACATTACCAAATAATCCTGAGTGTGTTCAATCTTCAGGATGCTTATTATGCTGTGTGTTTATAAATGTACAACCAACACTGTGCAGTTCATTGGGAGGCTGAAGAGTTCAAAGCCCTCATTTTCTGTGTGGAGTGTCAGCTGTGATGCCCTATTGACATGTTAATGTATTCTAATAGGTTATCTGGCCTGATCACGGTGGTCTTTATCTAAAGCCCCTTACATACTGCCTTTTCAAGGCGGGATTGGTGTGCCTTTATTCCGTCTCTTTTTCTGTGTGTAGGGCGCAAAGCTGGAATGGCCGGCCATTTTCGTTGCACCTTTGGTCCGCCTTGGGAGGTAGTACCAGAGGCGAAACAAAGGGGAGACGTGCTCTGTATAGAAAGGGTGAGCAGGCAGTCAGAACCAAGTGCCATGTTTTGATTCCTGATGTCACAAACGCGTTGATTACAGTTATTGCTCAAGACATTTGCGCACACAGAAACGCTAACCAATTTTGTGTGAAGCGAAATAAATGCTTGAAGAGCCAACAGAGCGACAGCTGCACTTAACTCTCCCATCATTGTTGTTTTGGCTTGTAGACTACTGGCTATGCTGCCCTTAGCTTGATGTGCATGAATAGCACAAGGGCAGGATATTGGCAACTCTTTAGAACAGCAGTAGTGCGGGATTTCAGTGTTAAACCGACTTAACTCAGCCTATGTGAGGTGAGTTTGTTGCAGCAGCATCCCCCACACCCATCAGTTTCATTACCATCTTCTTTTCCCAGGTCTGCTAGTTTGGGAGAGCTGGGGGGCAGTATCAGACTCCAATGCCATCTTCTATTTATTGGCTTTTCAGATAATGTCTTTCACCTGCTTCTTATGTAATCAATATTGCTTTTATTTGAGCTGTTCTTTGGAACTGGATCCAGTTATTTGACTATTGATATGTTGGGCAGGTAATCGGTTTTCAATTGCAGTATTTGAGATGGCAGGAAATTTTCAGTGCAGTCTGAGTCCGATGATAACTGATAAACATTTGAAAATAGTCACTTTCGGCTTTTCCCGTTTAGGGGTCGCCACAGCAAATCGTCACATTGACGACTCGCATGTTGACATTTGGCACGTGTTTTACGCCGGATGCCCTTCCTGACGCAACCCTAATTCGAACCCGGGGCACAGCGGCATGAGCACTGCGCCTTAACCACTAGCCTACCAGGGACATGATAAACATTTGAAAATACTGGAGCAAATCTCCAAATAAGTCTACGCATTACTCTAATAGACAAGATGTGAAAGAACTAGCAACCGGAAAGGCTAAAGTGCCGATGTGTCACTTGAACACACCACACAGACTATAGCCACTGGTTGACCAGCACGTGTGGTCTGTGCCTGCATGAGAGAAATAATTCCTCCTACCAGCAGATGATGGTATCTGCATTGGCCATATTTTCCCATAAAGGGAAAGAAGAAGAGTTAGACAGCAGAAATACAAGCATAAACAAAGCCATTTTTGTTCACCACTGCTGTTTATAGCTGCTTCTAATCAAGAATATCTCTTAAGAAGTTGCAAATGGCAATGGCCTCTGCCCTTGGTATTTTGGTTGCAGAAGAAGAAAGGAGGATGCAGAGGTGAAAAACAGACTGCACAATTCAACATGCCAAATCGACTGAAAAGCTACCGATAGGGTCTGACTAGTGCCAACATTGCACTGGGAAGATGAGTCCCAACAGAAGCTCACCGATGGGTGACCATCGAGTTGGTGTGTCACGACCCTAAGAGTGAATGGTTTTGTAATAGGCGCGCTCAGTGTTGCACTTTGTAGGCGGCCCCTGTTCATTGCCGTGGGTAAGTATGAATGGAGCTCTAAGGACCAAACTGATGAAGCAGCAATGTTATGTATGTAATGTCTGAAAGGGCTATACTGTAATAAATGTATTGCAGTTTGATCTCAACAGGGAACTGAAAGCTAAACCCCCCGGTCTGTTGATTATTAGTACCAAAGCCCGAATAAATGCCTTTCAGGATGGCCTTATTGTTCTTTGAATTTGTTGTAATCCCACTTCCCTTTTGGTTGTTTACAATGCATTTATTGAGAAACAATCAGATTTGTGGCTTTTTTTTAGGTCACATCTACTGCAAGTCATGAAAACTGATAACTATCACTAGTCTCTGAATGGTTTATTTAGCTCCAGTAAATCGGAGGCAGGCCTAAGCAGCATTGAGAGTGAGAGCTCAGCTGGTTGTGAGAGAAGAGAGCAGCTCGATGCATATTAGAGTTCAACAGCCCTCCCCGCAGCCTGAGAGCTCCAGTAACGGCATAATACACACTATGTAGGTCAGAGGCGCTGCAGTGCTCCACTTCTTCAGCCCAGTGAAACTGACAGGCTGGAACGCCACTGGCGGTCTGCTGGGACGGAAGGATGAGAGGCACTTTTTCTTTCCCGCTCCTTTTTTTTTTTTCATCCTCCTCCCTCACCATTCCTTTTGCTCCTTCTTGTCTCTTTGTACTGTTTTCATGCCTCCTCTATATATGTTATATGTGACTAGATTCCTATGTAATATGGCACCACTCACTGATGTGTTGGTGATGGATTGATGTTGTGTCCTGGCTTGCCCAGACTGTGTTGACTGTGCATCAGTGCCTCATGACAGCTGTCTAACCCTGTGGTCATCTCTATGGCCATGTTGCACAGCCTTCAACTGTCATTACTCTGATGTCCTTGCTCCAAGCTCCTGCATGAGCTGTGTGCACCGTCTAAGAGTTGGTGATATGTGGAAAACATTTTGATCTGTTTAGTTGCATTATGCTCTACAGCAGTCATGTTAATACACTTGCTGTCTGTTTAAGCTGTGTTTCAATGCTGGTTTTGTCTCTTTCCCACACCCATTGTCACTGTTTCTCTTCTTTTTGTAGGATGCTGTTTTGTAACTTTTTATACGAGAAAAGCTGCACTGGAAGCCCAGAATGCACTGCACAACATAAAGACCTTAAGTGGGGTGAGTAACCACGGTATGGGCTACTATTAGCTGCTTGAGCCCCTGTACATCTCTGGTGCAGGCTCTGAGCTGTGCGCTGGCTGATAATGAGCTCATGCCTCACTGAATGCCTGTCTGGTCTGAGAAATATTTCAGCCCCCACTATGCACTAACATCACACCGAGGACTGCCCTGAACCTCAACACAGTGAACTGATAAGCTAATCTAACACACGCACACGAGTTTCAGGTAAAGTGTGCTTGACTGGGCAGAAGGTTGTTCACCGAGACACAGGACCTGGTTGCCACAAAGTGGAACATATTATTAATGCTTATTTTCATGAATCATTGATGCACATCTACATTTTTATTTCCCCACAGTTAGAGGTATAAAAGAGGCAAGTTGAGGTTTTTTTTTATAACAATGAAGACTTGAGAGTGTGTGCGGCCTTTTAATTCCTCGCCTGATTTATCTATAGAGATTAAAGCTCAGTCAACTGGAATAAGTGCTTGTTAAACCTCTACAAATCTGCCTTGTCTATGCACCGTTTTGAATTACTCTTCTTGCAATCAATTGCATCTTTACCAAACAACTCGAGCTGTCAATTAAATCAATAGCACAGTCTACTGAAAAAGGAGCCACTGCCAGTGAGGTTACAGGTAAATATTGAACCAGGCTGATAAATGAGTGTAGGAGGCTGAGTATACAGGCCTGACTCTCTCCACCAGAGAACTATC
This sequence comes from Monopterus albus, assembly GCF_001952655.1. Classification (NCBI taxonomy): domain Eukaryota; kingdom Metazoa; phylum Chordata; class Actinopteri; order Synbranchiformes; family Synbranchidae; genus Monopterus; species Monopterus albus. Next base: position 1,983,269 of record NW_018127887.1, on the reverse strand, counting down.
AATCAGCCAGACGTTTCAAATAAAGTGTGGAGTAACACCTCAGCGCTCGAATCCCAATTCTCAGTCGTACTGTTGTTGGCATTGACTGCAGGTGGCTGGGTTGGATTATGTGACAGGAAAAGCTTGTTTCCCTGTTCCTGGTTTTTTTTTGTTGTTGTTTTGTTTTTGTCCCCCCCCCGTGCCTCGCTCTCCTTGGTCAGTGACGCTAGCCAGTACCAGTGCCCATACTGAGCAGGCCATCTGTCTGCTTCTCTTTAGTGCTTGTCAAAAACGAACCCACCACCTATCATAAGTACAGCCTGCTCAATCACCTCATGGCTAGATCGGTTTCTTCTTTCAATTTCATGGTTGGCAAATATACTAAAAGTATATTCACTTAGCAACTTTCATTTTGAGTATTTACTAACACACGTTCTGCTTCCACGTTTTCACATAATGACCACAGCTTGTGAAACAGGGACATGGTCAGAAATGTCTGTCTTAAGCTGAGATTTTTCACTGCTCAGATTTGCCACACCTTGTTTGCATGTAATACGATCTAAGATCTAGTATATTAATTTCTAAAACTCACTGTACATTTGAATGTGATACAGAATTGGTTTGCTTGTAAACCAGTTCTAAGGAGGACAAGGAATGTCAACAGGAAGAATCAATAAGTTCAATCATATCACATGTTGTACCGAGAAGAGAAATTGGATACTGGAGAATTTGATCACCACCATCAACTCCTGCCTATTGAACCTGGCAGTGGTGAGAAGTGATGGTGAGAACAAAACGAGGTAGATTAATGCTTGAAGGCGGGGTAGGGAGAACTATAGTGAAGCAATGAGACCTTTGTGATGAGGCCAAAAATCTGCCTAGTTGATGGTGACAAGTGTAGTGTTAACCATTTCTCTATCCTTCCCTCTCCACAGATGCATCATCCTATCCAGATGAAACCCGCTGACAGTGAGAAAACAAGTGGTAAGTCAGTTCATTTTCATGGTGACACCAGCCAAAGGATAGGAGCATACAGAGGTGTCTCAGGAAAATTTAGCCAAGACAAATGGTGTGTGAGTTTTTAAATAAAGAGGCAGGGGCTGGATTGGGCTTCTGTGTAATGCCAAAATATGAAGGCCTGAGAACTTGGCTCGGGGAGTGTGCACCAATGCACAATTTCTGTATCAGGACTGGGTGGATTAAGGGCTTCAAAAGGCACTGAGGAGAGAAGAATAGACCAGGAACAGAGAGCACAAAAGAAGGAGTCATCTGTTGAAAGGGGGTAACAGTGAGGAAAGTTGCACGTTGCAATTATATGTACAAGAGGCTGGCACCTTGAGAGGCAGAAAATGTGGCAGCATTACAAGAAGCTTGAATGAGAGAGAGGTGCAAGATTTAGCGTCTGATGTATTTTCCGCTTTCATAACTCCATAACTGTTTGGTTTTACTTATGAGCTTTTTCATCCTTATGCAGCGGTAGAAGACAGAAAACTCTTCATTGGAATGGTTTCAAAAAAATACGGCGAGAATGAGGTCAGAATGATGTTCTCATCTTTCGGTCAGATCGAAGAGTGCCGAATCCTCCGGGGTCCAGATGGTCAGAGCAGAGGTGGGTGTGCTTTCAGTACAGGCAATGTTCTTGGCCTCGCTGCTGCCACCTTCAGCGTAGCTGAGTGTATATATTCATCAAGTATTTATAAAGGCCCCTCCCTCTTTCTTTATCTCCACCTTCAAATCAAGTGCTATTCGCCCTCACTGGCACCCATTCCATAGTCAATTCTCCTGTCACTGTGACACTCAGCCTCCACATTTCACAGTGAAGGCCCACTGCACTTGCTGTCCAGCACAATGGCCTGTCGCCTTGGCAACCACTGGCTGCCGGTGTTCATGGGCTCAGCTGGCAAGCGGCTTAGCTCCTCCCTTTCCACCTCCTTCATCACACTCTACAAAGGCTGGAATTAGCCTGTCGTGGCATCTCCAACATAGCTCTCTGTTGCAGAAAGCAGGCGGCACGGGGCTCTCATGTTGATGTATGTGATTAATCCTCAGTAGAAATAGTTCACTACACATGAATGTCTTTTTCTAGAAAATGTACACAGTATAACCACAATTTGAAATGAACTGAATCACTCCTAACATATGTCAGCAAATCAAAGCCTTTCAGTGTATATTTGTGTAATCACATCAAGTGTTTAACCATGACATCACATAGTCGAGCCTCTTCGGGTGTCAGTTTAATCCGTTGATCATTGTGCTCATGACACGTGTTACTGTTCTCCTTGTTGTGTTCTTTCTCCATGTGCTAACAGTGAGGGTGGTTCTGTGTGCTTGGGAGTTGCCATTTTCTGTACTGTAATGTTTTTTTTTTTGTTTGTTTGTTTGTTTTTGGGGTGTTCATAACGAGTTGTCCAAACCTTTTTGTCTTGTTTTGTTTCTTCTTGTCCCTACCCCCTCTCCTATTGTCCCCCCCTTACAGGCTGTGCGTTTGTCACATTTGCTACCAGGGCAATGGCACAGAATGCAATCAAAACCATGCATCACTCTCAGACTATGGAGGTACTGTACCCCTTAGCACCTATTTCTCATTTTTCCCCTTTTCCCTTCATACATTCTGCTGCCCCCTTGTGTTGAAAAGAACCTGTCCAAGCAGATGGCCTCCATTCATCACAGAGCATGAGTCATTTCCAAAACCACTCTTGCTAATTATAAAATTACGTTGTTGTCTGAAAAATAATTGAATAAATCTTGAAACATTGCCTCTCGCATAGCTGCTGCATCCAGAGCTAACAAGATGTGAAGAGAATTGCTGTCGTCTCTAATTTTGGGCTGGACCAAATGGATCTCTTATTGATTCTGGTCATATTTTAGAGCCCAGCCATCATAATTGATCTATATTTTGGACCACAGGGAAAAGAGCTCACACCATCGTATATAGGTTAACAAGGAATTAGCAGAGATTGGAGCTGCAACCCTATTACATTTCTTCCAAAACTGGGTCCATATCCTTGTGTTAGCCAATGGAGTCTTTGTGGAAGTGGAGCAGCAGTAATGTGACAGCTAGCAGGTCAGAGGCTCCCCAGTGAAGCATCAGACCAAGTCTAATTAGGGGCCCAGCCAAACATAACACTCCTCCTGCCAGATTAAACATAGGCCCCAGTGGTGGTGCTACCCATTTCCCCCTATATCATGACCTCCCCAGTTCTCAGCTACTACAGGAGGTGCTCCTGGTGCAGAAGCCATTTTCCCTGTCCAGCCTGGTCCCTGTCTGGCTATCAACTCTCAAAATACTTAAACACCGCATGCCTTGTCAGTTTGTGTGATTGTGTGTATTGTATTGCATTTTTTTTGTTAGTCTGCTGACATATCCTTGTTTGAATTTGTTTTTTTAAGTGTTGTCTCCATCTGTTACCTGCTTGTCTGTGAACTCAGTTCAGCGTGCAAAAGATTCACTGTCTGCAGCAATGTCGTGTGCCCCTTTTTGTAATGTTGCCTGGCTCAGCTATGCATGGCAGCTGTCATCTTGTTTTGTTAGCTTTTATGCAACGGTCATGAAACTGTCCTGAGGCATAGATAATGCCTCTCATTTGAAAATTTCCTTGCAGTGGTTGTATATTGGTAAATAAAATGTGGAACCTTTTGTGTGCTTCTGAACTGGTCTAACACCTCTTGCTGCTTCAGGGCTGTTCCTCACCGTTGGTGGTGAAGTTTGCTGACACACAGAGAGATAAGGAGCAGCGGCGCCTGCAGCAGCAGTTAGTACAGCAGATTCAGCAGCTCAACAGCGCCTCTACCTGGGGAAACCTGGCTGGCCTGAGCACCCTCACACCGCAGTACCTAGCTGTAAGTATCACTTAAACACCCAATCCTGCTGATATGCACAGTCATTCATATATTATGTCATGTTTAGCTTCTGAAAAATGTAATAATTTAGCTGTATGTTGAATTACTGCAAGTACAAGAATAATACCGAACGTTGTATAGCAATACATAGTGTGTAATAAATAAACTGTCCTTGTGAGTGAGAGAGAGGATTGATGGGCAACAGTGTCATTTTTATCTATTTAAAATTAAATCTACAACATGGTGTGGGGGGAAAAAAGTGATGCCATCAACACATTTTCAGTGACCAATGCAAATTTGTATCCACTGTTTGATTCTTGAATCCAGTTTTTTTCTTTGCCCGCAACAGTTGCTCCAGCAGGCCACGTCTACCAGTAACCAAGGCAGTTTCAGTAGTTTACAGAGGTTAGGAGGTGAGTTGAATCCTTTCAGATGTTGAGACCATGGTTCTTAAGCCATCTCTTGTAAATGAACAAGGCAGCGATTATGTCGCTGACCTTGTGACTCAGTGCTATACGCCTACAAGGTTTTAAGTAAATCACTTTTCTCTTTGTGACACATTAGTAGTCGGTGCTGCTATTCTAGGCCTGTGCAGGCCTCTTAAAGAGAAATGAATGGCACATCACTGTGAACATGGTCAAAGTAAAAAGAAATAAATCTGAGAAATAATGTTTAAAGCAGGAACAAGCACACATTGTGCTTTATAACTACCCTGGCTGTTTTTTATGATGAAATACACTTTCAAGTCTTGATACTGAACCTAATATTGCATTTTCCTTTTGAGATTAATAAAGCACTCTAATACAACCCTCAAAGCTGTGTAAAACTACAGTTAATTATTGTACTTAAAAAAAAAAAAGTGACAGATGTAATTAAACAAGATTGGTAAAACAATACTACAGACAAAGATGATGAAAGGAGCCTTTCTGAGAATGCATCAGATGGCACCTTGACCAAGAAGAGTGAATGAAGGGCAGCAGTGCTAGAAACTAGTCCAACTAGAAGATAACTAGCATACATTAGATTGCTTCCCTTCTAGACTTTTTATAGAAGTGTTTCTCTCCAAGAACATGAACATAAATGTGCAAGTCTTTATTAACCACCTGTCTCTTCGCTCTCTCAGCAGGAGTAAATCCCCTTCAGCTGCAGAACTTGGCCACACTAGCTGCTGCTGCGGCTGCAGCCCAAAGTTCTGGCAGCCCGACTACCACCAGCACCCTGTCCACAAACAGTGGAGCGCTGGGAGCTCTGGCCAGTCCAGGTAATTAAACAGTAACATGAGCTGAATTTCTTCTATGTGCATGCATTCTGTATTAAACGCCCAGTATGAGTCAAACCCTTTTAACAGTGTTGATGATCATGGTTGTTTTAGCTCAGTTGGATTGTCTATGGATGTTTACTTGCTGAGCTTTTGACCTTGTTTGGTCTTTATTGCTGAATTAATCCATGGCTGTTTTAGTTTATCTTAACATTTTAAATATGTTTAAATAAAAATTCCTCACCCAGTGTGAGATGTAGAAGTCAGCCCTCCTGCTGCTCTGATGTTACCGACCAACTGCTCTGCAAACCTCTTCTGCTATTTGCCTAACGACCCTCAGCCATTTCTCATTTATTTTATGGGAGTTAATCACCCACATATAAAATTTTATGAAAGTTCCCATTTCCCTTTAATCTGTGTAAATATACATCTGTCCATCTCCATCTGTCTGAGTTTGGCATATTGCTGCTGTGATAATGACCACTTCTCATTAAGAACTGCCCCCTCTGCTGTGTCATCCTCTAATAACCAAAACTGTTTGTGGCAAAGATGCCAGACATTTAAAGTGATATGAGTTGTTTTGAACATGAGCAAGTGTACCTCTGTGATAACCCGTATGTCCTTTTTACTGTCTTTCTCAGCAGCCAGCTCAGCAGGGTCTAGTGCCGGTGCTGCCATGAACACCTTGGCATCTCTGGGCACCCTGCAGGGTCTCAGTGGGATCTCTATGGGCCTCAACAACCTTAACGCACTCACCAGCAGCGTCAGTGGTGAGAATAAGCTTTCTACTAGCTAGAAAAATGTCATTTTGTGTTAAGTGACTTATTTTTTATTTTTTCTCCCCTTTTGTGTTTGCTGAATGTGTTAGAGGGCAGCCATTTGCTAAGGTTATGTTCAGACAGACAAAACATTAAAAAAGACGCAACAGGGAAAAACTGCAGGGTCATCTGGCAAAAAAAAAAAATTACCTTTGCTCAATGTCAGTATAGTGTCATCTGGCAAGGCTCTTTGTTGGCCACATTTGTGCAAGAGGGCCTTTTTGTTAGAATACCAACGGGAAAGCGTGGCACAAAGCAAGCTATGAGTATATAAAATGAGTTGTACATATACATTGTATATAAATCAGTTTGGTTGCTTTTTAGGTATGGGGTCCTTAAATGGAGGACTGGGAGCCTCCATGGCCAATGGGTCAGCAGCCAGCTCCATGGACACGCTGACCCAGGCCTACTCAGGGATGCAGCAGTACACAGCCTCTGCCCTGCCCTCCCTCTACAGCCAGTCTCTACTCCAGCAGAGCGTTGCTGGCAGCCAGAAGGAAGGTGAACAGATCCTCAGCATGCTCATGTGTCATTCTCACTTGGTTTGTCTGTTTTCATAGCATTTAATGAACCTGTATCTAAATTTATGTCTAACTTGAGTTTCTGATTTTCTTACCAAATGGAGTAGGGCCAGAGGGTGCCAACCTGTTCATTTACCACTTGCCCCAGGAGTTTGGGGACCAGGATCTTCTGCAGATGTTCATGCCTTTTGGAAATGTGGTCTCTGCCAAAGTCTTCATTGACAAACAGACCAATCTGAGCAAGTGCTTCGGTAAGTGTGGTGGTGCTGCTGGTCTCTGAATGCCTCTTTACTACAGTTGATTTACTTCACCAACCTGGTGTTTCATCTATAAAATTTTGGGTTGCCATGTTGGTACCACTTCAGGATTTTTACTGGATCCCCTCCATAGGTTTCCACAATATGTAATCTGCATATTGAACCAAAACTGACTTCTAAACTAGTGTTTATATGTCCATATCACAAACTGAGATTAAAGGTGAGCACAGAGAACTTTTCCTATAGCAGTCTAAAAATGGCTTTCTAGTGTCAGACTGTACAGAAACGGTCTGAAATAGAAATGACAAAAAGACATTAACAGAGTGGGCTTAAAAATAGCAAGTTGTTTTCAATCCAGTTCAGGTCCTTTGTCCTCATTAACATGCTCAGCTTGAGGCATTGCCCTGTTGAACGGTGCTGCACAAGCAAGTCTGTTATGCAACATTAATTGGCTTAGTGCTGAAGCTTTAGTGCTTTAAAGCATGCCATTCAGTTAATACTGCTCAGGTGTTCTGAAAAGACTCAAATATTTGACAACATATAGCAGACATTTTAATGGATTATTATTTTGGTATCTTTACTGTAACCAACAATGGATTCAACAGTATAGTTATATAGTTTTAAGTATATACAGTTTTTTTTATTTTCTAGTGAAAATCCAACAATTCTCTCCTCTAGACAAAAAAAAACTTGTCAGTTTTCACTGTGGGGTAATGCACAGTCACTGTAAAGGAATATTTTTGTCCCATATCTGACCACCAGACATGGTTGGTTGAATGTCAGGTGCTACCATTACGTTGTCTCTGGTGGTTGTCCTGAATCCATAAAACTGGGGTTGCATAAAACTATCATTAAGAGCTGTAATTTAAGGTGACTGAAAGTAGTTGTGTGGAATGCATTTTGTTATGTGAATGGGGTTGATTCAAGATAAACATGTCCTCCACCTTTTTATTGACAGGGTTTGTCAGCTATGACAATCCTGTGTCTGCGCAAGCTGCCATCCAGGCCATGAACGGTTTCCAGATTGGAATGAAGAGGCTGAAGGTTCAGCTGAAGCGTTCCAAGAATGACAGCAAACCCTACTGATCCTAGCTCCGGGGCCTTCCCCCTCCCCAGCTCTAATGCTAGCACTGCTAGGGTAAGTGCACCCTCCAGTCAAGGTCACCACAGCAGAGACTCTTTGGGGCAGGGGGAAAGGAGCCCACCACAGGAGGGAGACTCACCCTTTTTCTTAAAAATGGTTGCAATCATCTTTCTGCATTTTACTGTATTTCATTCCTGTGGTTTTCTCATGTAATTTGAGTGATAAATATTTTAATGTATGATTATTTATGACTATCACTGGAGTCAGTGTTCGCTGGAGGTATTTTGTATCACTGTAATAGTGGCGAGCATCAGGTGTGTTTCCATGCCATTTCATTGCCTTCAGGTCAAGTTAGACAGGTTGATTAAGGATCAGTTGTGTGGACGGGCTTCAGCCGGTCCATGCCGAGCCCAGAGCAGCCTGTGTTTGGCTTTCATGTAGTCTGTCTTGTTTATGTCATTCTTAATGTGAAAATCTTTTGCACTCTAGAAATTCTCTCTCTGCTCACCCTCTCTGTCTCCCCCCCGTCATATCCTTATCGAAGCGATCTTAAGCTAGGCTACCTCTTTCTCTAACAACTTCCAGTCATTCCATCCATCCTCCATGTTTCCCATAAGGGACTGGCTCTAGATGGATCTCTTTGGGTGCCCAGTATATAGTTTGTGCATGTTGGAGTCTCTGCCATATGTCTTGGTTTTGTCACTTCCTTGTGTATTGTTTTTTTGGGGTGGGGTGGGGAGGGTTACCTCTTTGTCCTGACTGTATGTGGTGATTGGCATTGTTCTTGTTGGTTTTTGTGCCTCATGGCTAAACTGTTCTTGCGCTGTGCCCCTAACTTTCTCTTATCTCCTCTTTGTCTTTCTCTCTCTCTCTCTCTCTCTCTCTCTCTCCCCCTCTCTCTCTCTCTCTCTCTCTCCTCTTCCTTTTGTGTTTTGTCTTTTTTAGAACAAATCTCCATGCCTGTTTGCTCATCATTAGCCTAGCATGTCTTCATGATGTTGACAGCCAAGCCAAACTCCTGGCCTCATCATCCCACCATTGTCTGTGATGTCTCTCTAAGCTCGCCTGACCAATACCTGGCCACCCACTGACCTTAGCTCAACCTGATTTTTCTGCATGCATTTTTTTTTTCCTGTATAGAAATGTGACAGGTGGGAGAGAGGTCAAGTAAATCAATGTGAAAACACACCTACGTTGAATTCATTTAAGACCTTTTTTTTTTTTGTTTTTGCAAATGTTTTAAAAACCTGTGGGATTTCTTTTTAATTTTGCTTTTTTTATGTTGCTTTCTTTTTACCTCTCTCAGTAAAGTTCACTTGAAAGTTGATTACAGGGATTGGCACACAGCTGTGCTATTTAGTGCCATTAGCAATATGTTGGCTTGTTTAAAAAAAAATAAATAAAAAAAAGCTTCATACCACTTTCCAACACTTTCGAAAGTCTGACCAGTGAATCCCCTCTCAGCACTCTGTAGTGATCTCTACATTTTGCAGGCAGTGTGAAGATTTACACCAAGGCTGTTTAAAATATTTTCATTTACAAAAATATCCAGTGTATTTACCTTTTTTGTTTTTGTTTTTTTTGAACGAATGATGGCACAAAAAGGTACATTGCTCTCTTTGGAGAAATGACTACCTACATGAGTCAACTTTTTTAGAACTGATTCACAAATAGACAATCTGTGGTTTAAATGCACACTTAGATTACCTATATTTTATACCATTGAATCTATAGAGGTTTAACTAACAAAACCCAGGCAAAACCTTGGGTGTTTTGTAGATTATGTTATGTCATCTGTGTTGGGGGAGTCTTCAGTGTATTGCATTTTAAAGAGGACTAAAATGAGTTTAATCAGCAAGACCAATCGTGGGTCATTTCTAGTAAATTAATTCTTTGAGTCAGAATTCTGCATTAATTTCAGCTTCTAGGAAATTTTTTTTTAAGGTTACATTTTGTGTGTAGAGTTTTTGGGGTTATTGCCCCCCCCCCTCCCCAAACAGTTGTTAAACTTCCACGGTACATCTTGACTTTCTGTGAATTTCTCAATATTTTAATTAATGGATGTTTCACTTTGGTTTAGTTTGTTGAAAGATGATTTACAAAGTCTAATGCCACACAGTCTTTTGTTTTTGTCCATTTTATTTTGGCGTTGGTGCCCATGTGTCAGTCAATTAATTTTTTTTATTTTTATTTTGCATTCTTAAAATGTTACCTGGTTTTCTTTACACACATGCGCGTGCACCACAAGACATGTTCTGTGATTGCAAATGTGGGAGCCCCTGAAGAAGAGATTACACACAGCCTGTGGGTCTCATTTTATGAACATTTTTTTTTTTTTTTTTTTTTTTTTTTTTTTCTCTCTTCCCTGCCTTGCTGCTTTCAGTTGTACACAATGCACCACACACTAACACTACTAAATCCACCGCAGCAGTGTTGGTTTACAAATACATTCCATTTTTTCAGCACAGAGTTTACACTTTTTTAATCGGGGTGTTATTTTTTCTGTACTAAAAGTTGTTACACCCCTGGCAAAACAACCACCCCTCAATTAAGGGTTCCCTAAAACTGCGTACCTGGTGGCGCTAAAGAGTTGTCAACTCAGGGGTTTTTTGTGTGAGAAACTCGGTATACACTATAACACAAATGCATAGTTGTCACCATATAACATTTTTCTTTTTGGGTTTTGTTTTTTCCCATTTCTCAAAATACATAGTTATTCCCAAAAAAATAAGTTGCCAGATTTGAAACGGTGCTTGTGAGAAGTGTTGGTTTTGTAAGGAAACTCGAAGCGCAATTGTCAGAACTAGTCACTCTTGCAGAATGTTGTGTTTATGATCCCAAAATTTTCAAGGCACCACTGCTTTCACTTTTTAATATGGGCATGTGCGTTTTACAGTGTGTTTTTCTATCCAAATGCAATACAATATTCAAAGTGCCATATATACGTCTAGAAACTGCCTACACATCCTTATTAGGCCTTGGTTTAGAGATTGCTGCAGTTTGCCTTTGTTTTGTTTGTTTGTTTTTTGATCATTAAAGATCTTTTCACTTGCGTACCCCCACTTTAAGTTATTGGTGTGGGTGTGGGTGTGTGTGTGTGATATACCCAGTTTGAACAGTTGGTTTAAAAATTGTAGATAAACTGCATTGGAAAATTAAACCTCTTAATGAGTGTAAACGTGCTGTAACACTTTGAGATACAAATGACTGGTGATCAGATGTGCTAGGGAATTTGTTCTGATTTTATTAAAGTCAAAAACAAGCTACATCTCAAGCAGAAGTTGACTTGGGTGCCGTGCTAAGTGAGAAAATCATCTGTCAAACACTGAAATGCTTTCAGGTCTGGGGTGGTGCAGTGTATGGTGAAGTGTTACCTGTGAATGAGTTTTTAAAAAGCACAATGTACAGGAACTTGACTCACTTCAGGGGCTTCCATCACAAATCCCATTCAAGCTCTAACAATCACTTTCTTCTGTTTTCATATTCTGAAGTGCTATTTTTGACAGTGTGGTAGCTTTGCATCTCTATAGATATTGTCTTGATTCAAAAGAAGAGGGGAAAAAATTTTTGTTTGATAATCGGTTCATGTTCCACTAATTTAATAGATATTTTGTCTTGTCTTGATGAAAGCCAAAGTGGGTGCATCTTGATGTGATCTGTATTATACACAAAATAGTTTATTTTCTCCCCCTGCCCCTTTTCAGTCATCCATTTTTTGTTTTGTTGTTGTTTTGTTTTGTTTTTTGGAAACTGGGCGGGATTTGAAAAAGACATACATGGGCTTTCCAATTTCTACAACTGGTTGTTCATATGTATTTTGTACCAGTGAAGCTTTTTATATTGGAAATTAAAGGAAAAAAAATCTATATTGGAAAAAATTGTCTGGCCTCTCAATGTGGCCTCACCTTGATCAGGTCTCGAGTCTGGCCTCTTGGTTGTGTCAAGCAATTTTTTTTTATTTTATTTTAAATTTCTGTCTCTAAAAGACGCCTGATTTGATCTCTACATGTTTCTCTCTCCGTTAATCAGTTTCCATTGGGGGGGGGGGGGCTCTAAATCGTGGTAAGTTTCATGTTAGTATTTGTGCTGTCCACCTAGTTTAATGGTCATCAGGATTTCGACAACTTGTGTGGATAATTGTCTTAGTTGAAGAGTTACTATGTTTAGTTTGAGCCTTGCTTTTTACTTGTGTAGAGTTTTCTGTTTTTTCCCCATAGTGGAGTGTGTAGCCAAAAGACTTTTTTGGTCAATGTTTGTTCATGTGTGGTGTGTTTCTTTGCTTCTGTCTCCAAATTAAACCATTTCCCCTAATATGGACTGTGCGTCTTTGTGTGTTGTGCTTGTCCAGTGTTGTAAAGACATTTTACAAACCATCCCTCCCTCCCCCTAGTCTGTCATGTCTCGCTAACTTGTTTCTTTGTTGTGCTTCTCTTTGCTTCTATTTGAGCAGCAACAAATTTGAGGGGAGCAGGTTGTGGTGCTGTTGTAAATGCCAAGGTGACTGATGGGGTGTAGTATGGTGCAGATGATTACTTGGGTTCAGTTTTTAAAAATAAAACTGGGTCTGATATTTATGAATCTGCATTTAAATGTTTTCCTGATAAATGAGTGTGTGTGTGTGAAAACAGATGTTGCTAGGGTTAAGTTGAATCATTAGCTGTAACTGCCTTAATTGCCATCTGTAGGAAGACAACATAACTAGCAACATAGAGGCAGAAAACTAAAGGAAACCATGGAGTGTTTTTATGAAGATGAAGAGCTCACCCTTTCACCAAGACACAAGATCTGCTGTATTGGATCATGGTGTGATGACACCAGTGTGAGAGGAGAAGCTGTATCTTATACTATACATTCCCCCTCTGTTGTTGCATCTGTATGGAATGGCAAGTGTAGCTGGAGAGATCGTTAGGATAGATTAAAACATGATGGGCAAGGCTACAAAAGGACCAACCAGCCAGAACATGGAAAATATTTTAATATTTCAGGGCCGAATTGTTCCTCAAGATGGTTACATGGAAACATTTAGCAGTTTCTATGTCTCAGTTGTCAAAACACAGTGGGATGTCATTATTCCCTGTGCTAATGCACTGTATGTGGGGAGGCTGAGATAATTTCAGAGATGATTGCTAAATGCGTTTCATTTAGGCTGCACGAGTCAATAAATAAAGCCTACCACAATCCTTATTAGATAGCAAATTGTTTCACTGGAGTTGCAACGAGATCCACTTGTTCATTAGTTTGATGTACTGTATATGTCTTGCGTAGAGTATTTTGACAGGGAATAATGCAAGGAGATGTTCAGAAGTGTCTGAACCAAAGGCCAACATTTGTAACATGTAAAACTGGAAATAGAATGTTTGAATTCATTGGAACCATCACAAGGTCACAGTCTGGGGCTTTCCAATGTACAAAATACAAGGTGGAATTTATTTTAAGTCTTTACTTAGACAATGTTCAGAATACAGGGGAAAAGTGACCCCAACTCAAAATTTCATTTTAGCACTATGTAATCAACAGAAAACCTCAGGCATGGTTAGGCTATTTTTCCATTATAGGATTAAGGCTGTAACCAACAACTTTTCATTATCAGTACACTGATGTGACATTTATATACAGATATATCATTATTGCTTGAAGATCAGGTTATTTAATTGTTTTGTCAAATGTTGTTCCCTGTTACTTGATTTTTGCATTTATTCTGTTAGAACATCTAAAAAGCCTGTTGTTTTCCACTGTTTGATCTGGTCAGAACGTCCAGACTGCCCGAGGCAATATGGCGGCCGGTAGGACGCATCTCAGAAGCCCCGCCATGTGTAGTCGATCTTTGGAAGAGTGGAATAAGAAGGAGAGTGACGACATCTCCGTTGACTCGACCGCTTTTTGCAGCAATGGTGGATCATGTTCAGTTCGTTTGAAAGGTTGTACAAGTCATTAAAAATACTAATTACTGATAAATCCTGCTGTTCCCTACATAAAATAATGACTGGAACTATTTGAAGCTGCACGAACCACGTGACCTGCTGCCATTTTTGCCCTCTCAATGTCGCAACTCTTCTATCTTAATGGCTCATATCGTGGACCCTTCTGGCGAAAGATTGTTGCTGTTAACCATAACCGCTCTGTAGCTGTAAAATGTACGTTTGGACGCTGCAAATACAAATCATGTGCTTAAAAATGCGAGACAAAAGTAAGAAAAACTAAAGAGATTTTATAATAATAATAGTGTTATGACTATTGATTGTAGGGCAAGAATTTCAACCAATCAGATTCCGATGCGGCGTTTCCTCCCATAATGTCTTGCTCTCGGAAGTATGGCAGCTGTTGTGTAGCTTGCTATATGTGAGCGTAACGCTTTACACTTTTAATTATGTCCACCGTACTTTTCCTGAAAAACTCGTTGAGAAGACCGGCACCGAGCGTCTATCGGAAGATTGTCGGTTGCTGTTACCACACCAAGAAAGGTGTTTATGGATACCGACCCAAACAGATAGACAGGGACCTCAAGTTGCAGAACGACCGCATTGCTGCTCTAAATCAAGGTTAGTATGGCGCTAATTTCCAACATGGACAACCCGAGAAGAAGGTTTGGAGTATTCGTCTTTTGTACAGCTATTCTTATTTTTGCATTCATTTTATACGTTTGTCAAATACCGCATTCTCAGTTTGCACATGCATAATTGCACACTGATTGTTGACAGCTGCACATGCTGCTCCCATGTAGCATATATTCTCTGATATATTCTTATATATTTTTATTATATTGCTGCATTTGCTGCTTAAAGTGCTTTAGATTTTGTTACTTATCTACTTTATAGTTCATTTGTATTTTGTGGCATTCATGTGGACGGCAAAGTAGGAATTTCATTGTACAGGGAAACAACTTGAACTTGAACTCATTAGCATCCTATTTTAATGGCTCGGTGTTGATCCACATTGAGGTGTAATTGAGGACCCAGCATCCTGACAGCGGTCTGTTACTTTGCTTTATGCTCAGATCATGGTCTTGCCCGTCTGGTGGAGGCATACAGAGCACATGGACACCACGCAGCTAAAATTAATCCTTTACTGTCGCAAAAGCCTGTTGATGACAGTGTCCCGGAGATAAACATGCTGACTGGTATCATAAGAGGACAACTCAGGACCTCAGGTAAATAACAGCTGTGGGTGTAAAACTACAGAAATTGGGATAATGAACACATATTATTTTCCCCTGTGAATTATGTGTTCTCACACATGCAGCATAAACTCGTAGGTTTATTTTACTGAGCAGGCATATGGGAGACCTCAGGCCTCAAGTGTCAGTCCTAGTATTCATTCAAAGTATTCAGAATCTTACTGAGGGGTAGGTAAAAGTATTATTAGCTAAATCTACTTTAGATATTAAACATAAATGGATTCCGCATCATGTGGCTCCTGTGAGTATTATACTATTTATTCATATTGCTGATGCAGTAATGTGTAAGTAGCATTTTACTGTTGTAGGCAGTCTATTTCTTTTTATAAAATGTATTTTATAGATGCCCATACTTTTTATGTAAAGTAATCTGAAAAATAATCAGTAACTTCAGCTGAAATGTAGTAAAGAGTATAACTCTACTAGTGGTTGTAGTAGTAGTATGAAAAGCACAACATTTAATTGAGTAAAAGTATGTCAGTAAGCAGGTACTTTCACTTGTCATTCCTCTTCCTCCTTTGTCTTTGGCACACAGTCACTGTTTGCACATGGCTTTGAGTTTCTTCATAGCCCATTAGGTTGTGCCATTTACTTAATCCTAATTACTTTAAGTTTTCATATTTTATTTATTCTGTGTTTATTCTACTTTTATTCTGTTTTAGTTTCTTAAATGGTATGGCCGTTCAATATTAGGGGGAGAGAAACAGTATTTCTATTTTTCTGTATGTCCTGCACATATAGTGAATTGACAATAAAAAGTCTTTGATGTGTTTCTGTAGGGCTGCAGCACTTTGGTAAGGCCGAGGCTTCAGTGGAAGAGGTTCAGGCCTACCTGGAAGATACCTACTGTAGTTACCTGTCAGTGGAGACCAGCCAGCTGAGCAGCCTGGAGGAGAGGGAGTGGTTTGCTAACCGGTTTGAGGAGCTTAAAGGGAAGAGTTTCTCGGCTGAGGAGAGGAGGCTGCTTGCCAAAATCATGCTGGAGTCTCAGGTGAGTCCAAGGAGGAAGAAGGAGAAGAAAACCATATACAGTGTGATCAAATGTACCATACCATTTGACACATTTTGTTACATTTGTATGATGACATTTGTATGCAGCTTTTTTTTTTTTTTTTCTTTTCTGTAGGAGTTTGACCACTTCATGGCCACCAAGTTTGCTACTGTGAAACGTTATGGAGGAGAGGGAGCAGAGAGCATGATGGGCTTTTTCTATGAGCTTTTCCACCAGTCAGCCCACAGCGGAGTCACTGACATTGTCATTGGCATGCCCCACAGAGGCCGACTGAACCTCCTGACAGGCCTGTTGAAGTTCCCACCAGAGGTTAGATGGCCCTAGACATTTAATAAGACACCTATTTTCAAATGATCTATGACCTGACAAGATTGGATTACTTTGCACCACTGTAATCAGTCACACACATCAACATAAAGTCACAGACAGCTGCCAAAGAGGAAACGAGTGAGAAAACCTAAAAAACACAGTTTTTCCACATGTGTCCTTTTCACATCCAGCTCATGTTCCGTAAAATGAGTGGCCTCAGCGAGTTCCCTGACACCTCTCCTGCCATCGGTGACGTCCTCTCCCACCTCACCTCCTCAGTGGAGTTGGATTTTGGGTCCCAGCACCCTCTTCATGTGACCCTGCTACCCAACCCATCTCACCTTGAAGCGATCAACCCCACGGCTCAGGGCAAAACACGAGCCATGCAGCAGCTCAGAAAAGAAGGAGACTATTCATCTGAGGACGATGCCCAGCCAGGGGACAAAGTCATCTGTCTGCAGGTACTGGCTCACAACAACTAATATTTACTGCACATGCAACCAAACTGTTTTTTACAAAAGGTGAAGATTAAATTAACAGGTTCATTGTATATCTGTTGGATGACATAAATACAGTGGAGTGCTAAATTTTAAATGCAATCACATTGAAATGAAATTTGGTTGATAGAGTGATTGTATTGTGTTCCCTGATCCAGGTGCATATCTACAGGTATGTGCCAAAACATTAGAATATCAAGGAAAAGTCTATTTATTTCAATAATTTGTTTCAAAAAGTGAAACTTATATGTTATATTAGTTCACTGCACACAAAGTGAAATATTTCAAACCTTTATTTGTTTCAATTTTGATGATTATGGATTAAAGACAAAAAAAACCCAAATCCAGCATTTCACAAAATTAGAATATTTCATGTGACCAATAAAAAAAAGGATCTTAAACACATGTTGGCCTTCTGAAAAGTGTGTTAATGTACTGTATTATGTCCTCAGTACTTTGTTGGGCCTCCTTTTGCATTAATTACTGCATCAAGGCGACGTGGCATGGAGGCGATCAGCCTTTGACACAGTTGAGGTGTTATGGTAGCCCAAGTTGCTTTGATTGGCCTTCAGCTTGTCTGCATTTCGGGGTCTGTGTTCCCTCATCTTCCTCTTGACAATACCCCATAGATTTTCAATGGCAATGAGGTCAGGCGAGTTTGCCGGCCAATCAAGTACAGTTATTCCATGGCTATTAAACCAGGTACTGGTAGTTTTGGCTGTGTGGGCAGGTGCCAAATCCTGCTGGAAAATAAAATCTTCAGCTCCAAAAAGCTTGTCGGCAGCGGGAAGCATGAAGTGCTCTAGAATTTCCTGGTAGACAGCTGCGTTGACTGTGGACTTGATAAAAGACAATGGACCCACACCAGCAGATGACATGGCTCCCCAAACCATCACTGACTGTGGAAACTTCACACTGGACTTTAAGCAGCTTGACTTTTGTGCCTCTCCGGTCTTCCTCCAGACTCTGGGACCTTGATTTCCAAATGAAATGCAGAATATGCTTTCATCTGAAAACAGGACTTGGGACCACTGGGCAACAGACCAGTACTGTTTCTCCTTAGCCAAGCACAGACGCTTCTGACGTTGTTTTTGGTTCAGGAGTGGCTTGACGCATGGAATTCTACAGCTGTAGCCCATGTCATGCAGACGTCTGTATGTGGTGGTTCTTGATGCACTGACACCAGCCTCAGTCCACTCCTTATGAAGCTCCCCCAGATTCCTGAATCGCCCTTGCTTGACAATCCTCTCAAGGCTGCGGTCATCCCTGTCACTTGTGCACCTTTTCCGGCCACATTCTTCCCTTCTTCTTAACACTCTGTTAATATACTTTGATACTGCGCTCTGTGAGCATCCAGCTTCTTTTGCAATTGCCTTTTGAGACTTTTCCTCCTTATGGAGGGTGTCAGTGATGGTCGTCTGCACAACCGTCAAGTCAGCAGTCTTCCCCATGATTCTGAAGCCTACTAAGCCAGACTGAGACAATTTCAAGGCTGAGGAAACCTTTGCAGGTGTTTTGCATTAATTAGCTGACTAGATTGGGACACAGGGAGCCTACAATGTTGAACTTTGTCATGATATTCTAATTTTGTGAAATACTGGATTTGGGGTTTTTTTTGTCTTTAATCCATAATCATCAAAATTGAAACAAATAAAGGCTTGAAATATTTCACTTTGTGTGCAGTGAACTAATATACAAGTTTCACTTTTTGAAACAAATTATTGAAATAAATGGACTTTTCCTTGATATTCTCATTTTTTGGCACATACCTGTAGGCACAGTATAAACCATATCTTAACAGAGAATTTAGTTTGCTCCTTTTCTGGCACATCTGTCTCATCACTATATTTTGATGCATATTGGACTTTTTAAAACATTTTCTTTTTGACATGTTTGCCTTTATTAAAAACCTAGTACAGAGCTAGTAATGAGAGGAGAGAGTTGTGGGATAAAATTCAACAAAGATCGCTGGACAGACACAAACTGTGGATATTACGATCACAACTTGAACACTGAATTTAATGATTTGCAGCATTGGCAGAGGTGTACGCCTTCTGTTTTTTTTTTTTTTTTTTTAGAAGTTGACATTTTCTTTAAACAACACTGATCAGATGATAACAACGCTCACTGGGCAAGTTAGAGCTGTTCACGTTCTCTGTTCAGACTGGTAGATCGACTGAATATAAGAGCGCAATGTAAAGCTATGCTACAAATTTTAATAGCTGCTAAAACTTTGAGACAATGTCTGCTGTTCTCATCTCCACAGGTCCATGGTGATGGCTCTTTCACTGGTCAAGGAATTGTTCCAGAAACTTTGACACTCTCAAACCTCCCTCACTATAGAGTTGGTGGGAGCATCCACCTCATTGTGAACAACCAAGTTGGTTACACCACTCCGTCAAAGAGGGGGAGATCATCTTTGTACTGTAGTGATGTCGGTCAGTGAAACTCACTAACAGCAGTTATCAGATAAATCTTTAATGTTACAGATTTTGTTTGTAGAAAAATGAGACTGTGGTATAATCAGAAACATTTGTACCAAAGGTAAGATGGTGAACTGTGCAGTGATCCATGTAAATGGAGATCATGCAGAGGACGTACTGCGAGCCACTCGGCTAGCTGTGGACTACCAGCGGCATTTCAGGAAAGACGTGATCCTGGATCTGATCTGCTATCGTCAGTGGGGCCACAACGAACTGGACGAGCCTTTCTTCACCAACCCGGCCATGTACAAGATAATCCGGTCAGTAAAATCCAGCTTGTTCTCTTTGTGTCAACACATTTTCACCATCACTTCAAAAGTGATTTTAGCATATATTTACTGGAATTAGTGGAACCAGTGGGATTTTTCACAGGCTTTGGGATTATGGAACTACACCACTGTCCTGTGACCTCGGCATCACTACCAAGGCTTCCAGCTTATGATTTTGATTTAGTTCACTTACCTTTTCTACAAAATTCTTTTCTGTTAGCATGACCCGGTCAAGGTAGTGATTGTGGCTGTCAGTTAGAATAGTTTGCAGGTAAACACAATAAAGCTGTAAAGACAGTAAAGACAGGCGAGTGAGGAGGTGAGTCTCTGTCTCATTTAGCCACTTGATAGCAATGATATTTTTAAGATACAGTAAAAGCTTAAAAATAACAAGTTGGTGTTTACTGACTTATTTTATGACATAGAATAAAACAGGAAAATCCCCTTGACCGTGTGTTAACCACAGACCTTACAGGCACTTTACTAAAAATCCATTCAGAAAACCTACTGACTTTAGGAGCGAGGGAACCAGATGTACAAAAAGAACTAACTCAGTTCTGGGTTTTAGGACTGACTACTACAGCACAGTGAATACTGATCAAAAAAAGCAAATGTAGTTTTGATCCCAGTTTGTAACAGTTCCTCAATAGTTGCTTTCACTTAATAGTTTTATAGCAGTCACAGAGCGATGGTGATGACCTGCTCATCTTTGCATTGTGCAGAGGTTTCCTGTTTGGGCTCTAACCAAAGCAACAGAGTTGACACAGAAAGAAGGTGTGTGGTGAATGCTGGTGATGTCACGTTGTTGCTTCTTTGCAGGTCCCGTAGGAGTGTGCCTGACTCCTACTCAGACCAGCTGATCTCTGAGGGTCTATTGACTGATGCTGAGCGTGATGACCTCAAGTCCAAATACTATGGCATGCTCAACGACAAGCTGGCCAACATGACCCTGTATAGCCCCCCACCCACCAACCTGCAGGGCCGCTGGGGAGATCTGGTCGAACCCCAGGCCAGAGTCACTACCTGGGACACGGGCGTCCCTGTTCCTCTGCTGCAGTTTGTTGGAGCAAAATCTGTAGAAATCCCTGAGGAAATTCACCTGCACAGCCATCTTGGAAAAACTCATGCACAGGTATGGCCGCCATGTTTCTCATTTCTATTGGATTATCTTTTGTTCACATGGCAGCAGCTTGATGATGAGACTTCCTCCTATGTGAACTCAGGCTCGGTTGCACAAGTTGGAAGAGGGAACCAAACTGGACTGGTCCACAGCAGAGGCCCTGGCATTTGGCTCTCTCCTCTGCCAAGGTTGGTGCGTCAATGAAATAATGACTTCAGATCTAATAAGTGCATGGAGGATCATTGCATTTTGTGGTTGTCATGATATAGATTTGTAGATTTCAAATTATTTGTTATTACAGGCTTTAATATTCGAATCAGCGGACAAGATGTTGGAAGAGGCACATTTAGTCAGCGACATGCCATGGTGGTGTGTCAGGACACCAATGACACGTACATCCCTCTCAATAACATCAGCCCTGAGCAGACAGCTTTCCTGGAGGTAGCGCTCTTATAAAGTAGATGAAACCATCAGTGTCTGGATCATGTTTTTACACCACCTCTGTGTGTGTTCAGGTGTGCAACAGCCCGCTGTCTGAGGAGGCGGTGCTCGGATTTGAGTACGGTATGAGTATCGCACAGCCGAAGCTCCTTCTCATCTGGGAGGCTCAGTTTGGAGATTTTTTCAACGGAGCGCAGATCATCTTTGATACCTTCATCTCTGGAGGTAAACTCCTGGCTCATCAACAGATTCACCATGACTCGCATTATGTTATATTTTTTGAAAAATCTCTGCAAAACTGTTGTATCCCCAGGTGAAGCCAAATGGCTGCTACAGTGTGGGATGGTGATTCTGTTGCCTCATGGCTACGATGGAGCCGGACCTGAACACTCATCCTGCCGCATGGAGCGCTTCCTGCAGGTCTGTAGTTTCAGAAAACCAAACAAATATGGGCAGCTCACATCAGCCAGTCTGTCATTCAGCAAATTAAACACACACTTAATTGATATGTTGTGATATTGATACGTTGTCAACACAGTGTTCTCTGTCACCAAATGAAATGAACGGAACATAACTACACGTTCCACTCTTGCAAATTCATTGGTTGTTGTTTAATAATGTACCAAAAAACACCTGAGAAGTTGAATGTTTTACTTCATGCTGTGCAGAGGTTAACTTTTCACTCTTATTTGAATGACACTGAGATATTTTGCTAACGCACGAAAAGGTTGGGTGTTCACAGTTTTTCATCCCTTGTTCTGTGCAAAAATGTAGTCAAACATTCATCTGAGGATAATATGAAGCTTCAGCTGTCTGAGTTAAACAAATCGAGTGTGTATGTTCCATAGTTGCATCTTTGTAATTTAAAACTCCTTCTTTCTTTTTTCCACTTCACTGAGATATTTTAAAGGGGGAGGATGAACTAGTTCATGCAAAAAATGATTAAACAATAGGCCCATTTTTTTTTAGATTTTTAGGGCTTCATCTCTGTCCTTACTCACTTAGTATCGGCAAGTCTGCAGCTGAATGTCATTACATCCATGTCCTGCTACAGAGACTGCCCATCTACAAGGTGCTACCAGATGTTTCTGGACTTAATGCTTGAAGTGCTCCGCAGCAGCGTTCTAGCTGGTAATGTGTTACCTGAACTGTAACTGATTTCTATTTTGTCTTCTTTTGTCTCTAAGATGTGTGACAGTAAAGAGGAGGGTGTGGATGGCGACACCGTGAACATGGCTGTGGTCAACCCCACCACTCCGGCTCAGTACTTCCACCTGCTGAGACGACAGATGATCCGTAACTTCCGCAAACCTCTCATTGTGGTTGGACCCAAGACACTGCTGAGATTTCCTGTAGGCACTGTAGACACTGTCAGGAATATTCTTTAACAATTCATCTTCAACCTTTTACAGATATTTGTATCCAAGTGGCTGAATAATATGTATTTTTCAGGGGGCGGTGTCCAGTATAACTGAATTGGCACCAGGAACATCTTTCAGGCCAGTGTTAGGTGATGCTTCAGTCTCAACACAAAGGTACTGACTTCACAACTTAATTTTACTAATATTAAAACTCAGACTTTTCTAATGATGTCCTTAATAATTTAAATTCCAGGGCTTCAAAGCTCATTAAGGCAGTGCTCAGGGAATAGTTTCCTAACCAAGAGCTTTTTCATATGATGTTTTGAATAGCCCTTAATAACACTGGCTTAAACTGGGAAGACACTTGGTTCAGAAGCATTGTCTAAATAACTTGCACATCAGTCATTTATTCTTGTTCCATGCAGCGTCCAGAGGGTGGTGCTGTGCTCAGGGAAGCATTACTATGCCCTTCTGAAACAGAGGGAGGCGTCAGCAGCCAACCAGAACACAGCGCTCATCCGAGTGGAGGAGCTGTGTCCGTTCCCACTGGAGGCTCTGCAGCAGGAGCTCGGAAAGTACCCCAGTGCCAAAGGTATGTGGCCTCTGCTGTCCAGATAACACGGCACCACCTGTCCTGCTCGCAGACATAATGACTTCATAAATCAGTTTGTTTGCTTTGATCCGAGTCATTTCTTTACATTAATTTCTAAGTTTTGTTTTGGTTGCTGCACTGCTACATACTACAAACAAACCAGAGCTTAATTAACACTTTTCATAAACCAAATTTGTCTTCATTCTGTGTGAACATTTCAGTGCAGCTTTACCCAAGTTATTATTCCTGCCCTTTATATCAAGAAACTATTGGTAGAAACACATGTAGACACATTAACAGCCAATACAGCAACACCACAGTAAATACAAATGTGCTGTTGCTAATAAATATGTGATTTAAGGCTGTTGGTAACTGTTTTATCATCGGTTATTTTCAGTATCTGTTTTTTTTTTTTTCACCCAGTTATTATTTTGCATATGTTTTTAAATGGCTTGTGCCAAAAGCACAGCTATGTGTTGATGGTAATGTATTTTAGACCACATGTGTAGACTGTGTCCACTGCTCCTCTTTGCTGACACACGTTTCCTGTATTTTGCATATGTAATGACTTCCCTCTGTTACATTATTGAATGGTGTCTTTGTCTGTGTGACTGATGTACAAGAAAGAAGGAGAAGTTTATTTGTGAAGCAGTTTCCCCACATTGTCCTTTATGTTGGTTCTTCTGTTAAGTTTAAAAGCGTTTTGACATTTAAAAGACAGTGGGAAGGAGAATACATGTTAACAGGAATGGTACAAAAAGAATAAATAATAATAATAATAGACATACAAGTATGTTTTAAAAAAGCTGATATTTGGGAAGTTTGTTCCAGATATAAATGTAGAGCAGAGAAATGAAAGGCTGCTTTGCCCTGTTTTGTTTTAATCCTCCTAACTGTGCTTTTTTTGAGAAATCTACAAAGACACCATAACAGTAGTCTGTCCTACTAAAAATAAACCCATGAAGAAATGTTTCTAGGTCTTTCTGAGACATTAGTCCTTCCTTTAACACATTTTATTGAATTGTCCTGATGTTAAAATTAATTCATAAATAAAACTAAAGATGCCTGGTTTTATTTTTAGGCTTTTAATCTTCAGTGAAACTGAGCAGGGACCTTTGACTTTGCTCCCACTGGATTTATGAACAAGTAAATGGAAGAAAAATCATTTTCCTCTAAATAAACAAACACTGAAAGAACCAGTCACTCGATGATACTGTCGGCTAAGACTGGATGTCAGGGACAAAAAAGACATGATAACACCATGAACTCAAGCGATGGTACTTTCCCCACAGAGTTTATTTGGAGTCAGGAGGAGCCTCAGAACATGGGCCCCTGGTCTTTTGTAGCACCCAGGTTTGAGAAGCAGCTGGCCTGCAAGGTGAGCGACATTTGAAATGATGCCTAATAGTTTGTCAATGATTTGTTGGTACTGAACACACAACGCTGGCTCCTCTGTCCTCCTCAGCTCCGGGTAGTCAGCCGACCTGCTCTGCCTGCCCCCGCTGTGGGTATCGGGATCCTCCATCACCAGCAACAAGAGGCCATCCTCACCGCAACCTTCTCCTAAGACTCAACAAGACTGGGAACCAAAATAAGCAGTACACAAACCTCAGTACTACACTACATACTGTACGCGCTGTGGTCTTCCTACTATTGCTAATGCACAGCAGATACACAAGACCTTTAGACAAAGTGGATGTACATAAAGTGAACAACTTGCTGGAAATATCAGAGCATTATCCTTGAATTGTTTATATAAAAAAGGGAGATCTTTAACTGGATTTCACGTTACATTTCAGGACATTAAACTTTCTCTGAAGAAAGAAATTGACTGCTAAATGTTTATCCTGCCATGAGTTAGGTACCAATTATACATTTCATGGTACAAATTTGGGTTAAGAAAAACTTAATTATTTCTATTTCCTCAAGGTTTAAACCAAGACTTGAATTAAAAAAAAATTTATAGCATTAAAGGGCTAATGTAAATAAACTGTTCTGAATTTTCAAGCGGAAATATTTTCAAATAAATCTATTTTCACATTTGTGCACCATGTTTCTTTTTGCCTAAACGCAGATTCAGTTCAACATAATGTGTTTAACATTAACGTGAAAGAGAGGACATGTATTTAACACTTTGTCCGATTAAATGATTCGATCCAAAGTTTGGTTAGCATAGATGCTTTTGTGGTGACCGAGTAACTGGTCCTCAAGCTGTTTTTGTTTTGTTTTTGTTTCTAACAAAAATATGATTTTACTGAGTATAATGTTTTGTAACAGTACATTTACCTGAATAAGTTATTCAGTCTGGGTCTAGACTTCTGAGTCGCTGTCCTCGTCTCTTTGGGCCCAAATAATGAACAAACAGCACTTAACATGAATGCTGAGTGTCCACAGGAATTCTCACCCGTTCTTTGACACATTACATATCAATTATTGTCAGTGGTTTGCTGATTTAAAAAAGTCTAGTACACTCAGAGATGTCTGTTTCCTAGTTTGCAATCGGTATATAGTGGGACTAAGATTGGGTATCTGACTGTACTAGAGCCAAAAATCAAGCAAATAAATAAAACATGGGTGAAATTAACTATCAAGTCTCTTGTAGAGCTACTGATTAAAATAATAGCACTTAAATCAGAACACTGCATCAAAGGCATTTCTTCTAAACAATGATAATTCCACTGTTTTGCCCCCTAGGTTTTGGAAAAAGGTCCCTCTGGTACTTGACAAAATGAGTAATAGTTTCCCCTTGAGTGTCAAAGAGGTTTACATCCTGTATAGCATGACATTTTATCCTCCAGACTCTCAACTGAGATAGGAAAAAAAGCCTCAAAACAAACAAATACACAAAACCGTTAACAGGCAACAGAGAAAAAAACAGCTGCAGTAGATGTTTGCACAAGTTGTGATTTTGGAGTCTTTACACTAGAGCAGCAAATAACTTATTGTTAGAGTATTTATCTGTAGCTTTGGCTCTTTTCTTAAACATTACTAGCATTCTCAAAGCATTCTTATGGTTTTTGTCCTTCCTACAAAAAAAAAAAAAAAAAAAAAAAACACTTTTCAGCAAATGGAGCAAATATCAGGTAATTGAGCCAAAGTTATGGAGAAAAACTACCATCTGATCTACTGGTTGTTTTCCTGATTCATCAGTTATTCATTTTATCAATAAAATGTCAAAATTAGAATTGTGAAAACTGAGCTATAGAAAATTATATGTAAACATACAAAAATTAAAAGTCATGGTACTTGGATGTAGCATTGTATTTCAAATTGAAAGCATTTTGGGCTTTTCTGATTTCAACTTCCTCTCTCTGAGATTTTCAGCCATACCTTTACATTTCCCAAACGTTGTTGTTTATGTGAAGTGAGTCAGCAGCAGTCACAGCTGCTGCCTCAGGGTTTAATAATGAGAAGCATACCATGTAGGCCTAAGATGGTGGGCGAAGCAGCCCTGAAGTGCTGTAGTTAGCTGGAGCCAGATGTGAGGAAGATGAGGGCTGGACTGATCAGTACAACACATCTGTGTCTTTGTCTCTGCTTTTATGCTCTATTTTTTAGCATTTGTGTAATGGTGCACCAGCAAACACCCCACTCTGCACGGTTCACAACCCGGTGTACATTTTTGCTGACTTCGGAGCAGTTTGACATCTTAAACGTAGTGAAGGGGGGTGAGGGTCACCTGCTACACGAGCCCCCATAACTCCTATGTTCGCCCCTGCAGTTGTATTTCAATACATTTTAAAATGAAAGCATCGGTTTGTGTGACAACGCCACGGGTTTAATCTGAAGACGTGGGCCATTTCAGCTGAGACCGAACCTGACACCGACCAGTCCAGCGGAGTTTCGACGGGGCCGGTGATTTGGTGCAATGCGAACACTTGCATCGTTCACTGTGCACGCTGTCAGATAGATAGGTGGGAGCAGCAACCTCCCACTCCTCCGATTGCTATAACAACCAGGGCGGTCGATGTGAGTCGATGGCAAAGCAGCTCGGATGCGCCGGCCAAGTGTCTCCGCAAGTAGCCCGACCCCAGCTCCCCGCGTCGCCGCCTGACACTGACTGAAACCTGCCAGGGAAGGAGGATGGGGAGAGCCTGTGTTTCCCCGTCACAGTGAGCTGAACAGCGGTGAAGCTCAGACTCGGGATTTGCTACGTTAAACAGATTAGTCAAATAACCTCTCGGGGTTGGACACAGCTCCCCTCCTCGGGCTAGCCTGGGTGCATGCATGGGCTGAGGAAGCACGATAGTCTGCGCTGACAAACGGCCAGGAAGCCCCTTGGCGAGACACAGAACTGCACTAGTTTTCCTTTCTGTTTTTTGGTGAGGCGGCTGTGCTGATCCTCCGGCTGCGCCTTCTCGTTTCTTCACCCCCGCCCCGGTGCGAAATGGCGAAAGAAAACGGCGAGTCCAGCGACGGGTCTTGGAAAAAGCAGGTCGATGATATCAAGAAGATATTTGACTTCAAGGAAGTCCTTGGGACGTGAGTAACAAGATAACGCAGCTTCGCAGGCGACAAGAAACTTTGTATCCAGTTGTGCAAATTAGCGTCAGACAACAATGTCACATTGTAACGGAAATGAAAAGCAGAATGACAGCTGTTGAATATCTGAATTAACAGAGAATTATTCGACGGAGCTAATTGAACTTACTGTCTTCTAAAAGAGACGTCTTTTTAAAACCAAACCCAGCTAATCGGTTAGTTGTTCAGACGGGGGGAATAATGCTTCATGAGACAATAATGTGGGAAGTCAGACGCGTGATGCGCCTGGTTGTCACGGTTCATTCAGAAACTACTGCAGCCTGTGTCACAGATCAGACTAGAGCTGAAGCATGTGTGTGGAGCTTTGTGCAGGCAGCCATTTATTTGGGGTCGTTTGTACAGTACAACTATGACAAAGACAGCAGGGCCTATTTGCATACACACATGATGAAATCAGCTCCGAAATAAGCGACCGCCTGTAGTGACTGGATTCCTGTGCTCGTTTCCTCAGACAGAGGAGCAAACTGTAGCTGAGAATCGTAATGTATGTGTTGATGGGTTCCTCTCACTGTCACAGATACTTGTTTGTACAGAAAACACTCGTGAGAACTGATCCTGTTAGTTTTGGAACCACCAGGGCTGCAGCTATTCACTTGCCTTTGGACCACATAGCAAATTCCACTGTTTATTTTGGTTCACGGTTAGTGCTGCTTAATGCCTTTTCTTTCAATATGTTTCACAGCAGAAAGAGAGCTTAAGTGTTCCCCTGAATAGAAACTAGCCCAGAGTAGGTCATACTTATGACACAAACAACTCCCATTCAGTCTTGTTATAAATCACTAGGTGTTATCACACATTTAATGGAGTGTATTTCTCATTTTTCTGCAAGTCTTTGTCCCCTAATGCTATGTCTCCTGTCTGAGAGTGATTTAATGTGATGATGTTTGCGCTGTTGGGATCTGGGGAAGGGTCTGCGTCTCACTATTGTTTTTTTAGGTTGACCTCGGAAACTGATGTCAAGATGAGGGCTAAAAGTTTCTGTGGTTGTAGCTACACTGAGAAAGAGGCCAGTCATAAGGAAACTAGAGTTATAGCTTCGTGGTTATATGCCTCTGTCAACCAGTCAAATTCATGGGGCAGAAGTGAGGTCATTGACCTTGACCTTTGACCACCAAAATCTAATCAGTTCATCTTTCAATCCAAGGTGATCTTGACATATCACGTTCACAAAAATGGGAGTAATACCAGGTCACAGTGACCTTGACCTTTGACCACCAAAATCTAGTCAGGTCATTATTGAGTTAGTGTGGACACTTGTGCCAAGTTTGAAGAAATTCCCTCAAGGTATTACTGACATATCACATTCACCAGAATCATATGGAGGAACAACCCAAAAAACATAATGCGTCCTGCGGCTATCGCCGGTGTGGAGTCTTAAAGATAGTCACTGTGGTTTTCTGTTGTCAGATATGCAGCCTCATCTTCTGTGAACTCACATTCATTTTCATAATAAACTTCTTGGCTGCCTTCACCTGCTTCTCATTTTGTGGAGCTGCTCGACGTGTCCCCAGATCTGTTTTTCCTGAGCAGCAGCATCACGAAATTCTCAAACAGATCTGTGATTTATGCAGCGGAGTCGACACTTCAGCTGTTGCACAAAACAGTGAGACGTTTCTACCTGGAGGCTGTTCTGATTTTCCCAAGGTTTTCAATTATGTGTGAAGATCCTCTGAATAACACCACTGAATCATCATGATTTACTGTCCACACAGTGGCCAGGTTGGAGGAACGCACGTCCTTCGCCCACAGCCCAACATGTCTCTGCGGCCAGTTGTCTGTTCAGTCCTGATGTTACATACTGTGCACCGTGTACTCAACCCGATTGACTTTAAGTCCCACGTACTAGGCCCTGTGTGTGTGTGTTTCTGTACAGTGAGGTTCACAACAGGCCCTGCAGCTTTGCAGATTAAATATGAACAAGGAAGTTGGTCAAAGGTGGGAACAAAGATTATCTTCCTCCTCCTCCTGCTTTCATATGTTACTGTAGGTTCCTGGTTAGGTTTCCCATCCGTCTGCAGGCCAGATAGAACTCAGTCATTGCATGAAGTCACTAAGCGCGTTTACTCAAGTACAGTGACTTAATTATTTGAATGTTTTCATTTTGTACTACTAAAATATTGTACACTCATCAGTTAGCTATACTTAGATGTGACACGCTAAACCTACAGCATGATTATTAAGTGATGCAATGTTATAGATTAAACGAGCAGCGCAATAGCTCGATCTCCACCACCTACTCCTTTGAAATCAGTAACAATAACAAATTATTATTCAGTGCAACCCTGACAGGGGCCATTCTGTTTTTAACCAATTTTTTAAGAGCATGCTGGACTTATTCTTCTACTTATACTGCAAAATTTAATGCAGAACTTCCACTTGTAACAAGATTTTTAAATTGCTGTATTGTTATTTTTATTTAAGGATTTGAATATATTTAGTATGAATGCTGCTTATTTGAACAGTCACACAGCAGGGATGAATTGATTATAAGAGGCGTAGTTGTCCAGGTTGACATTTTGTTGTTTTGACTGTGGTTTTTGGGGTTTGAAACATTTGGATGTGTGCTTTTAAAAAGTGCGCATCAATTTGAACATTTTATTTAAAAAAAGATCCGAGTTCAGCAGCAGCTCGAGGCCAGACTGTCGGTGTGTGTGTGATTGCTATGACTGATCAGATATTGGTAGGGCTTTGGGAGCAGGAAGCCTGCGGCGGTGTCAGTAATGCTTTGGCTTCTTCCCTCATGTTTCCTTACTCTGCATGTTGTGAACTAATGAGATCTTCACCACTGAAGTCAGTCCTCCTTCCTCACCGCCACTTGCCTTGCAGCTAGTTTCAGACCCTTAAACTGCTGATATTCCATGGAAGAAAATGAAGCAACCAGACCACGAGCACCTTTAGAGATCCCAATGGGCAAGTGCTGTAAATGTGCAGGTGGTGTTGCCGATCACCCAGTGGCAATGCTGATACTTTTTCAGCAGCGTACCAGAGCCTGGCTGATGGATAAGGATGCACTAATCCTACTCATTCTCTCACATCTCTTTCTGATATCCCAACTCAGAATTGCTGACAGTGAGTGTCATTCCAATACCAGTTTTTCCAGATTTAAAATAAGTTCATGGTGTTCATGGAACTCATCTGAATCTTTTAAAGAAAGGTAACTGATGATGAGGCATTTCCCTGGAGCTCAAACTGTCTGCAGCCTCTGTGACTTAAAAATCGAAGAGATAGCAGAAACCTTGAATTTTATAATGACAGCGATAAATAAACTGTATTTAATGTAGTAATCATGGCCAGTACCTTATCCACTTCAAGGTAAGTATCACTACAGATTCCTCTATGGCGTCTTGGATCAGCCTGAATGGGCTGATATACTGTATCTGTCAAAATCAGGTTCACATCCATCCATTATTCCTGGTGCATTTCAACCAGTAAATAACAAGAAGCTGCAGCGGTGAAATGCCAAAGATAATGTTTGAGGTAAATTAGAAACTGTATTACATAGTTTGCTTCCCAGAAAGAGCCAACCATTTATTTTTTACTGTAAAAATTTCCAACAGTGTGTTTTTCAGTTCCACCTCTTCAGAAACCCTTTAGGCTGATATGATGACATCGTTAGCAAACAGTTGCTTATTTACACATTCAGGTTTTTTTTTAACAAAGTTATGGAGACAGAGTTGTGATTTAGTTCTGTGTTTGGTCTCTACCAAGTGAGGGAAGTATTTGTCTGTTTAGCTGCTTTGTGCTCCTCAAAAATCCATGGGCCTGGCTCTGTAACATGGTGTATGTTATTTAAATGTGGTGGGTAGAAAGCAGTCAAGAAATGATGCTTTCCAACTGCATCACTATAGATGCTTTGTCATGTTTTTTTTTTTAATCCCACTTTCTGATATTTAAGTGTCAACATTTCCCTGTGTTCGCTGTCGCCGCAGGGCTCCACCATAGCTGTCATGTCTCTTGCTGTCCCGCTACAGCCGCAATCGTATGATTCTTTTTGCCGACAAAGAGGAAAAGTCTGAGTTTGATATGACTGAATAAACAGGTCTGACTCTGTTCATTGACCGTTCTCTAAAACAGCTGGTGTAGAGACTAGCTGGTTCTTTGAAAGCAGCCTGAATGCTGTGAAAATGGCAGCTAGGCAACTAAAATGATGAAAGTCCTTGCTTTCCCCTCTGAAGAAGACGCTGCCTATCATTCTCACCCTCCTTCAGCTAAAATTCACTGTGGGAGGAGAAACTTTGTCATGGACGGTAATGACGGAGTCAGATAATTCAAGAAGCCAATGCATAGTGTGTTGTGTAATATCCTCAGTTTTCATTTGTATTAGTGCACCTGTGCTCACAGTGAATGCCAGAGCCGCAGCGCCTATTCGACTGCACTCGGTGTTGAAGTGTAGCAGTCTGCCCGGTATCAGAGCACAGGAAGCAGTAATCAGTCTTATTAAAATAATTCAGTGTTTCTCTGACAGGCTGATCTGTGGCTTCAGGCAGGTTTCTGCTAAATATTTCCCTGGAGTGTCACATCATTTTTCTCTTCAGTTGTTTATGAGCGGCATTCGCTCTTACTGGCCTGTAAACTGACCATCTCTCCCTGTTTGATCAACAGTCTGTGAAGAGAAAGTGCACATTTCTGGAAGGTAGCCTCAGGTCCTGTGTGTGGTGTTGTTGTTTAATGGTTCCTAGCTTCAGTCGCTGGGACTGTGAGAGCCGCTGGATTTCATTCTAGTCATATTATTTAACCCTGCAGCATCAGATCGATGCTGTTTATGACCTGCAAGGATCAGATTACCTTTGTGGAGTGGTGGAGAGAAACACACGAGCCATGTTAAGATACTTGTACTTTATTTGAGTTCTACCATTTGATAATACTTTACTGCACTACTCTTATTTACTACATGCCAGATGTTATTTAAATGGTTGGTTTTATTTGACAAGTACTCTGAAACCTCAAATATTTAGTTTACTCTCAGATAAATTCTAAAGTATGTAAGGTGGTTAAAATTTATTCTAACTCAAGCTGTTGGTATAAAACGCTGTGTTAGTAACAATATTACCATTCTGCCTGCATCACAAGTACTTTCACTTTCAATACTTTTCACTATGCATGTTTTACATTTTACAGATAATACTTATATGCATCGTCTTTGCATTTGTTTTGAATGTAGACTATAATCTCCTAATGTAATCTAGTATTATACTGGTATATGTTAAGTTACACAAGCCTCATTTCCACATAGTTTGTCCAGCTGACACTTTAGTTGATACAACTCTGAGCAGACAGAGCAGCATATCACAGCTGAGCAGATGGTGGTGAGAAGTCTGTTAACAAAATCAGTGTTTTGTGTAAGTGCAAAACTATCTGCTGCCAGCACAACTTTTATTACCAGATTTAAGGAGGCCTGGCTAAATTATGTGCAGTGTAGAATAATCAGGATCATAATAAAGAGAACCGGTGTTAGTCCTAATTATCCTGAATCTGTTTTGCTTGAGATTTTTGTGAGCTCTTGTTGATAAGGGAGTCTGCTTGGCTTTTATAAGTCTTCACAAACTCTATACATCATTTCCTTTTCCTTTTAAAGCACCGATCATGTCATCTTTCATGTTTCTGATCGAAGCTGCTGTTGGACAGTATAAGGGTGACTTTGAACGCAGCAGGTTACACCAGCAGTAGCTCTACCTGGATTATTAAGTCCCAGCTTTTCCATACCATATGTTGAGTAACAAATGACGGGCCACTGTAATGCAGGATGATTCGGTGTGACTGCTCAGCAGCACCACAATACATGCGCCACCTGTCACTGTCAATAAGCCATCGAAGAAAGTTCTTCCATCGACATGTCCTGCATTTTCATAATCGCTGATGACTACCAGCTGAGGCTGATGATTATCTCATACAAGGATCAGCTTTGCATCTGCAGCATCAGCCGCTGGTTTCACACAAAGAGCTGCCCACATTTACATTTCACACTAGCCAGCCGCGTTGGCTTGGCTGTCCTGTGCACATTGTGGTGGTGGTGGTGTGTGACTGCAGACCGTCTCACACACACACACAGCTCTTACTGTCATCCATGCGCCGTGCACAGGGAGCTCAGAGCATCTTAAAATTCAAATGTTGTTATTCAACCAAGTGAGTCAGTGTGCTGGCTTGATTGTGACACCGGGTCACAAACATTTTGCTGCCACACAATCCTATTTGTCTTGTGTAATAGATTGAGATGTGTTTCAGTAAAGGGTCTGGTTTAGATGGAATTTTTTCATATCACTTAATACTGTTCCACATCAAATCAGTGATTATTTTAGGGATAAATGTGCTTTGGTGGTTATGTAACATTACAACTAACCATAATTTTTATATTTGATTAATTACGCAAATAGTTTTTTTTGATTCAAGCTAGAAGATTGCTCCATTTGTCTGACCAACAGCCCAAGACCATTTCATTTACTTTCCTGTCATTATATGATTTAAAAAAAATTGAAAAGCTTGGCTAGGAAATGTCAAGCATTTTAAAAAATGGCATGAAATATTTAATTGAGGTCAGAGTTATTCCCTTTGAACAACATTTTTTCAGCTCTCGACTTGTATGGGATAGTTGTTGATGTGCTGCCGTATATTTGTGTAGCATGTGGGTGGTAGCACCACCATATGCAAGTCTCAAATAAACACCACACCTTCATCTTTCCTGTGATTTATGATTTATTAGCATAAAAGCTACGAGAGCTTGCAGCATAGTTTGTCATGAGCAAGGGAGGTCACAGGCTTGGATTCTGTCATGTTGTCATTCTCAGGAAGTGATGTCTCTGCTTGTTAATGTGATGAGCGGGGGGCGGCAGAAATGGTGGTGTATGCTCAAACCAACCTCTGTTAGTTCACAGGTTTCCTGTGTGTGTGTGTGTGTGTGTGTGTGTGTGTGTGTGTGTGTGTTTCCTGCTGCAGACATTGTGCTCTGAGAAAGGGTGCACAAGAGTCACTTGACAGGCTCAGTGTGCCGGTGGAGGAATTTTGAATTTCTCCTGATGTCCACACAGCTGTGGATATCAGTCACATGCAGTGAATGGAAATGATGCTCACTGTCCTTATGGCAGAAGCTGCAGTGGGAAGATGGTGCACTACTTGCTGGCCTGTTACAGCATTAAGTCCCACAAAAACCAGTGAATTTACATATCTTACATAGTGTCAGAATGAGGTCCAAGTCAGAAGGACGCCTGCCCCAAGCTCTCTCCCTTCTGTTTGTTTGCAGTGAGTGTGTTCCACCTCATCACACCTGGGTACAGGCTTTGTGACCAGGTGGCATGATTGTACACAGTCTGTATTTGTGTGTTGTGGCTCTGACTGACCCTCCCCCTGTGCGATGGTGCAGTGAGGGATTAGCGTGGATTTAATGGCCACAGTGGGACAAAGTGCAGCGAGTGGCGCTGAGTTTGGATCCTGTTAGGAGGAACTGATGCGGCATCTTCCCGTTTGTATGGTGAATTATTTCAGGTTTGTTTCACCACATATCTTTAAGTTTTGTGTAACTGATGAAGTTACAACACAAACCCTATTTCAACAACTCACCCTTTTGTCAGAAATGGAAAAAACAAATGCAAAGTGGCAACAATAAACCATATTTAATTTAAATTTAAATTTCTGGGCTTGTCCTTTTACTTTTTATATTTGCAAGATATAATCAAAAATTCACTGGACTTTTGTTTTATGTCATGTCTGAGGAAAATCCTTTATAATTATTTTATAGGGTAAATATTTTTTTTTTTTAATACTAGCAGAAAAGCTGTCATGCAGTAGTGGTGGCAGGTAAATGTTCCAACAAAGGGCAGCAGTTGTCCATTACATAAACTGTATAGAGAAATTCACTTTTTTAGGACCAATATGTAAAATATTAGAAAAAGGTGACTATATATTTGTGCCTCTAAAATGTAATGGGAATGGACAGACATGAGGTCACTGGCCTTGACCTTTGACCTTTGACCACCAAAATCTCAGTTACTCCTTGACTCCAAGTGGACATTTATGCCAAATTTGAAGAAATTCCCTCAAGGTGTTCCCAAGATATCACATTCGCAAGAATGGGGCATGCGCACAGACAACCCCAAAACATAATGCCGGCACAGAGGCATAAAAAACAAAATTGAAACAGTAAAACCTTCATCGGCAGTTCAGTTTGAGATTAAATAGAAAAGGAGAAAATTAATAGGAATAATTAAAGCTAAATTTAAAACCTCATGGTAGTGAAAGTGTAGCTGAGAAACTCCATTTTGTTATTTGAGCAGATGTCTTCATCAAGAATTTATGAACTGGTACCATTTAAAAAAAAAAAAAAAAAGACAACCTTGGCTCAGATTATCATTTTATTTCATATGCTGATGAGTTATCAAAGATGACTTTAGTCTTTGGGCACAGTGAGCATGACTCAGAGTTTCAGCTCATCACTCCTATTTAAGATCCTCACATCAAACCATTGTGAGGGCACATGCAAGTAAGAAAGTGTCTATGAAGGTGGATAATGAAAACAATAAGGGGAACAAAAAGCAATCATGGTGCCTGCCCAGCAAGATTTGTTATGGTGGACTGAGTGTGGTATCATAGCAACAGATACAATTGCTTCGGCAAATATTCCCTTAATTCTGTATTTGTTTTTAAAGGCTCTCGTGTATGGAGACAGATGGCTGAGGAAGACGCGCTTTCCGCCATCCTCCTAAATGGGTGTTTTTTTTTTGTTTTTTTTTTTTGAGGTTTTAAAAGTGTTTGCCGTGCTTTTGGCTGCATCCAAGTAGCAAGCGTAGGCCAACACAGAAGGCTGCTGGCCATAGTGGGGGACTTTGCCAGTTCTCAGTAAATATTCACAATATGCTGTTTGTGTACTCTGGCCTGTCTGCCTCTGAGGGCCCTCCATCTATTCACTGATGATAGGTTTTCTGTCAATATTGCCTGAGCACATTTAAAGCATGACTAATATGTTTCTCTTTCTCTTGCAGAGGTGCATTTTCCGAAGTGGTGATGGCTCAGGAGAAGGCCACAGGAAAGATGGTCGCAATCAAGTGCATCCCAAAAAAAGCCCTGAAGGGGAAGGAGACGAGCATTGAAAATGAAATCGCCGTGCTTAGGAAGTAGGTACCGCCTGACTGAGCCATGGGGGAATTTGCGGAACAAGAACACAGCTTTAGAAAGGGCCACCACTTTCCATCATCCTTGGGGAAGATTGTGTGTGTGTGGCTGTCTGCACTCTCAGTCGGTGCCTCTCTGTTTATTTAACAGTCATTGTCAGGCTTAACTGACTTCCTTGTCGAATCTCATCTATCCACCATTTTGGGTCTACACACTCACACAGCTACACAGGGTATGATAGGATTGCACTGACACCAGTTGACGCTCCAGCCCCCTCCAGGGCCTGATGAGTGATTCCCTTGAGAATCTTAGTTATCAGTCACTCTTGAAGTAAGCACGCCAGTTGTTGGGTATAGTTGCTTGGTTACTGTTGCTATCCTCCTTTTTTCCTCTCTGTCTTGATTTTCTCTCTCTATTTAGACTCCTTACTTGTCTCTGTTTGTCTAACAGTCCTCAAACTGCAGCCTCATATATTTTCTGGACATAGAAAGGAAGTTGTGAAGGTTATTTAGTCCTTTCAGACTTCCTACGCCACCTCCTCATACACCCCCACCTTACTGTTTTCAGCCACCTGCCCTTCTGAACATGCTCTGTCATCTGCATATCTTCTTGCAGAGGGGTTTTTTTTTGTGACTAAAGCCTTGTCGGTTGGTTGCCTGGACACATACTCCCAGCATCTTTCTACATTTTATACTAGTTTATCAGTTGCTCCTGGGGACAGGGGTTGCCACTTCATGACTCACTGAATAGAGAATGAGATTCCCCCCCCCGCCCCGCTCTCTATCAAAAGGTTTTCTCCCTTTTGTGAATATTATGCTTTGCCAGGTTCAATTTTAAGATGTGTAGACATACAGATATGCACAAATACACAATGAGTGTAAATACAGGCAATGTGTTGGAACAGACAGCAAAAAAACGATCTGTTTTCAGTTGGCAGGGCATCATTTTCACAAAAGAAAAGGCTAATTGCACCTCATTACAAGCCTGTGCTGAAATGAACAGAAGCTGACAGCAAGCAAAGTGAATTTTCTGTTCTCCATTTCCAGGATAAAGCACGAGAATATTGTGGCTCTGGAGGACATCTATGAGAGCTCAAACCACCTGTACCTCATAATGCAGCTGTAAGTACATCAACCCATCACACTGTTTGTTTAGGTCAGCTCTTTGTCTCCCATTTGGCCCGTCATTTTGATAATGTGTTGTGATTCTGCTTGAATGAGCGTCTGTAATGTCCTTGCCATTGTCCTCACGCTCATGTCTGCGGCGATGCTTTAGAAAGGAATGAGTCTTTAACATAAATATTTTATGTAGGCCTACATAGGAGCTAAATAATGCAACAAAGTTCATAATTGAGCTTTACAAAATATAAGAAGTAAATTAAAGGAATAATTAGACATTTTGGGGAAAACACTTTTGCTTTGTTCGTGAGATTCAGATGAGAAGATTGATACCACTCTCAAATGAAATGGGAGTTTTATACATTTAAAATTAGATAATAAAGAACATATGTGTAAAAAGGTATGAATATGTTCTAAACCCACTGGCTGTAATTATCGTCTCATTAAATGAATTTCACTCAGTGTTGGTACCAGTTGGTCACATGACTTCATGATTTTGAAACCTTTCCCCCTTGCCATATAATTTCACTGTGATTGTGACTAATGCATCAGCAATTTAGGCAGTGGTTATCTGCCCTCTTTGTACCTCTGAAAGGTGCGGAATGTTGCCTTGAAGTCCATCCATCCATTATCTATACCTCTTATTCCTGAATAGGGTCATGGGGGGCTGGAGCCAATCCCAGCTGACATTGGGTGAGAGGCGGGGTCCACCCTGGACAGGTCGCCAGTCTATCACAGGGCTGACCTGTAGACAAACAACCACACTCATTCACTCCTATGGCAATTTAGAGTCACCAGTCAACCTGAGCTGCATGTCTTTGGGCTGTGGGAGGAAGGTGGAGTACCCGGAGAGAACCCATGCTGGCTCAGGGAGAACATGCAAACTCCACACAGAAAGGCCCCGGGTCGGCCCGGGCTTGAACTTGGAAGCACCGCACCGCTGTGCCACCCTGCCTTGAAGTCTTACTTATAAAAATGCTGACACACACACACAGCCATCTGTGAAAGCAGGCACTATCTCACAGCTGATGTTCAGCTTAACATGAGCCACTTGTTTTGT
Organism: Monopterus albus; assembly: GCF_001952655.1. Classification (NCBI taxonomy): domain Eukaryota; kingdom Metazoa; phylum Chordata; class Actinopteri; order Synbranchiformes; family Synbranchidae; genus Monopterus; species Monopterus albus. The sequence continues at coordinate 1,944,435 of NW_018127887.1, read as the reverse complement.
AATTGTGATTTAAAGTAACTGAGAAGATGCTGGTGCATCAGTTTGGACACACTTTCCCATTCATTTCAATGGGAAAGTGTGTCCAAACTGATATATTTATTGTTAATTTGTGTATTTATTATTATTTATTTGGTATTTCTTTTTCTTCCTGTCCTAGCTCTGCTTCTCTCTTTCACAATCTTCTTATGTAAACCAGACTTCTGTGGTCTTCTGTGCGACACAGGGTGTCTGGAGGTGAGCTTTTTGACCGAATTGTAGAAAAGGGCTTCTACACAGAGATGGATGCCAGTCGGCTTATTCGGCAGGTTTTGGATGCAGTGAACTATCTTCACTCCATGGGCATAGTGCACCGAGACCTAAAGGTAAAACAGTATTCATAATATATTCATAGTTCCTCACAAATCTACTGCTTTTGTTGTCGAACAGTTGAAACACGTCAGTTCTGGTGAGAGTGGAAATCCCTGTTATTTTACCTGTGTGAGTGACATTGCATCAGCTCTCGGCACAGAGTACCTACAAAGGTTAAATGTCAATCCTTCTCGGTAAAACCGATGAAGCCTCTTGGATGAACTGTAGTCCTCTGACTCTTGAATGACAAAATCCAGGGTATTATTGTGTCTGATTTCTTATTGTCTGTATAACAGATTTATTTACACAGAAAAAATACACAAAAACACAGAGAGACATGCACCGGCAAACTGTTGGGCTCTTTATTTACAGCCTGAGAACTTGCTGTACTTCAGTCCTCATGATGAGTCAAAGATCATGATCAGTGACTTTGGCCTGTCAAAGATGGAGGGAACAGGTGACGTGATGGCCACTGCCTGTGGGACTCCAGGATATGTGGGTGAGTGCTGAGAACACTCTGAGATATTTATTTGCTCTAGGTAGCCAAACATGACCTAGTCTAATCCACCAGTAGCCACAGGTTAACCTTAGCCATCTGTTATAGACAAACATTCAAATTCTTGTCCAGCCTCTGTGTCACGGTGAATGGTTGACTCCTGTTTGCACTGTTTCACTACAAGAATTTTAGTTTTCCTAACAATTTTTTAAATAATGTCTTTGTTCCAGCTCCAGAGGTTTTAGCTCAGAAACCTTACAGTAAAGCTGTGGACTGCTGGTCTATTGGGGTCATCGCTTATATCCTGTGAGTACTTATTGAAAACATAAACTGAGTAATTAACGGAAGCAAACTTTGCGTATTTGATGTACTGGAACAATTTATGTACATGGGAAATTACCATTCAGATCAGAAACCACAAAGAAGCCCTTAACCTTAAAAATCTCTTTACCAAGATTGTCCTGACCATTTGGTGTTAAACAGTGTTTGGTTAGGATTGTAGTCGAGGGATTCTCACAGCGGTTGTTCCTATTTTACAGTCTATAAATCTTTCAGGTGAAACTGCACAATTAAGTAAAGGGGTGTCATTCGCCAGCAAAGGGAAAATCCCTGGTCTTGTAATCCAGCCATTAGTCGTAATGAATTTTAAGGTGATCAAGTGGAAAAGTTTCTGACGCCTGCTTCTCCCGGGTGGTTGTTACAGAATAATTTTTATTGTGTCATAATCAAAAGCACAACTTAAATATACAGCATTTTACATCTGCAATTTGCATGTCCCTTTTCCCCCAGATCATATGAAAATGGACTGTTTCTGTCACATTTCCTCCCTCTCATTATTCATGTGGTGCCTATAATCCCTCTGAACCCTCTCACTATATGAAAAATCAAACTGCAAAGTGAATGAGATTAGGCTGCAGCAAATCCCTTTAGATTTGGGTTAAAGTTTCTAACACTGGCTGGATGATGACATTCACACAGGCTGTTGTTGTGTAATCATCCATTTTCACAGGCTTTGCGGTTACCCTCCTTTCTATGACGAGAATGATTCGAAGCTCTTTGAGCAGATTCTCAAGGCAGACTATGAGTTTGACGCGCCATATTGGGATGACATATCAGACTCTGGTGAGCTATGACATACTGTGTGTGTGTGTGTGTGTGTGTGTGTGTGTTTTCTGAAAATGCATAGTAATACTTTATTTCCCAGGTCCTAATAGTTTTCTATAAAGGATCTAGTGTATGGAGCTACTAAACCAGCACAAGGCAGTAAAAAGATTATCAGACAAAATATAATTAAATACATCAAGATACTTCACTACCAAGATATAATAATATAAAGTTTTATAGTTTTAACCCTCAACTGGTAAAAATAGAGAGAACCCTTTTATTTTTTTCTAGTTTTTCTCTCAGCAGCTTATTTATTGTTCTACTCAGTTTTCCTACTTTACTTACAGATATGGAGGAAACATTTCCCAATATACATTTGTATTTACTTGGATATTTCAGCTTTTCCAGTCATTAAACATTTCACTCCTTTGTTTTGTTTTACTTGGTATATGTTCTGTCTCTATTTTCTTTATAATTAGTACCAAATTGTATTTTTTTTTTTCCTCTGACATTGTCTTAGAAAATTCTTCAGTATATTACAGAACCAGTAAAATAAAGCATTACCAAAAAAAGTACACAGTAGAACATGTTCTCAGCTGGACATAGTCGTAACCTTTTTAATTGCCTCCACAGCCAAAGACTTCATCAGCTGCCTAATGGAGAAAGACCCAGAGAAGAGATTCACGTGTGACCAGGCTCTTCAGCACCCCTGGTGAGAAGCTAACTGCATACACACTGTGCCCCAAAGAGACAATCACAGGGAACCACATATCTCAGTGTGATTAAACAGCAGTATGACGCAGATTGCCAGGCTTATGCATTTGTCATGGAGAGCATGTCGTCCCACTGTCATCTGTCGCCATGGCTCCAAGCCACAAGCCCACCTCTGCTCAGCGCCGCCAGCCCTCACAGAGAAAGCTGCTGAATAAATGGCTGCCAATTAATGGCTGGCATCCTGAAGGATCCTTGAAGAATGTGGGAGCTTTAATGAACAATTAGGATGTCCTCCCAGGCCTGAGCCAGAGCTACCGAGCACGAGCCTGCGTGGGCTGCTGTCTCCAGCTGAGGTGGCCAATATGAATAAGTCTGTTAGCCAGTAATGAGGCTTTCGGTTCCTGGGCAGGTGGTCCTTCTGGTACAAATCTGTGATTTGTGATACCGGTGAGAGGTGTCATAACAGAGAGAAATGACTTTCATTGACAAGGTTTCATACAGAGATATTATAATGAAAGTGACAAAGTGATACAGTGTGTGAGCTCCTGTGAAAACATCGCTCCATCAATCAAAGATGTTTTAGTAGCATGTAAATAAATGATAGAAGCAAACAGGAAAATAACATGTGGTTGATTCCCAAGGTATTACAGATACAAATATAAATCACTTGTCGAATGCTGTGTTTGTATGTGTGAATTGTTTTTTTAAATACATAATCAAAAAGACTTCACTTTAATTTTCAGGATTGCCGGAGACACAGCTCTCTGCAAGAACATACATGAATCAGTCAGCCGACAGATGCGGAAAAACTTTGCCAAAAGCAAATGGAGGGTGAGCACACAGGACAGCATCTTCCTTGGTTATCAGTTATTACCAAAAAACCATCTTTAGTAAAATACACAATATTCTCTGTTTGAATTACAAAAACGTAGTCTTTCTCCAGGACTTTGATGTCAGGATTACGTTTGTCTTTTTACACCTTCTGTTCACAGCAAGCCTTTAATGCGACCGCTGTGATTCGCCACATGAGGCGCCTGCAGCTGGGCAGCAGCTTTGGCAGCAACATCCACAGCGCCAACTCTGTGTCCAACCCTCAGAGCCGGGCTCCAGCCAAGAGCCAGTCAGTGGACTGCGCCCCGCTCTCTCTGCAGGACTGTAAGTGACACTTCAGATCCTCTCTGCAGACATAAACATGTCCAACTCGTAGCACAGCACTCCGCTGAGCTCTGTAGGAAATTGTGCTAGGCATTTTTCGCCGTTTTGTCACTTTTTATAGGCTTACTGATTTATTGGGTTTCTAGATTGAAGGACTAAATTATTAAGCATAAAACAAATGAAAAGACCAAATGATAATGAAAATAAAAATGTGCAGTACACAGTAGTATATCACAGGTTAAGAAAGACGAGCTTAAAAAACACAAGTGATATTTGTTGTTGTTAAATTTGATGATCTAAGAAACCAACAAGGAATTGGTCTGACCAATAAGTAATGTCTGTGTAACTAAGGCCTGGTGCAGTTTAATCCTGTGGTTTATTTCACAAAATGAAAGTATATACTTGTAATATGTTTTTAAAGTCTTCATTGTGAACCAACCAAGGCTGAAGTGGGAAGTATTAAGAGACTGACTAGTGTGTTGTTTGTTTTGGTCTTTCGTGGCATTTGTTTTCCAGACTTGTCCGTTGGCTTGTATTTTTTTTTTCCCCATGTCAAATAAAACTCAGTTCATAACATTCCTTAAACCATATGTTCTCCCACAGGTCCTCCAATAGCTCCTTTGCCCTCAGCTGTTAAAGCGTACAATCAGGACTCCGATGGCGCCTCTCCTGAACAAGAGGAGACATCGGTGGTGGCTGAGCCACCACGGCCACGTCCCTCAACCGTTACTGTCATACACACGGGTACTAAATGACGCCAGGTTCCGCGGGAGGTGAGCTGGGAGACCACGGAGCTTTAAGGCGGGATGGAACCATCCCAGGCCTCGTGAGTCGATGTCATTGCCCAGTTTGCCCATCCCGCCACCTCCCATCTGTCGCTGTCAACCACGGGAGGAATTTGAGAAGTGTTGGCTCAGCTCCATTAACTACGGCTTAGCACGACACTGTTCTTACTGTCACACAGACCTAGAGGTACAGAGGGGGAGAGGCTCATCAGAGGTTGTTATTGTGGAAGCTGTGTTCAGCCTGGATCCTGTTTATCTGCCAGATAAACAAGCAGCTGCTCTAGAAAGTGCCACACTAAAGGGTAATGCTGTCATTTTTGACTGCGAGCATCCTGAGACTGGATGCTCTCCTGTATGCCTTGTGTATATATTCTGCTTGGAACTATTGAGTGGAGTCTGTTATGCAAGTGAAATATAAGCTGTGGTAAATAATTGTGACATCATCTGCACTCTGAACGTCTCGTCGTTTTGACAGTTTGTTAATTTGCTGTGGTATTTGTTACAGTGGCTCACGGGGTCATAGTAACTCCCAACAGTATGTGAGTACGTGTAACCTCTTTACTTTAAGTGTGAGGGCATGAAGCATGAACAGGATAATGCACTGCAGTCACAGAGAGAGGACCAGTGCATTGCACTAGTGTATTGGATTATTTATTTTCTTACAATATACTATGACCTTTGTAAGAATACTACATGCAGAAATGTGTAAATGTGTTATCAGACTGGACTGAAAAATTATTGCATTGAATGATAAGACGGTATCTAATGATTGTTATTTTGTAATTTCTGTGTTATGTGATTATTCACTTTTGATGTGACTGTGAGGTCCTCCTTGGCCACAGGAGGGCAACCACATGTTGTTGTGACCATTTCTCAGGGATGACTAACCAAACCCCTCTCTGAGTGGTCGGACACTGCTGTCGGGGATGGGAATGGTAAAGTAAAACCTCCAAATACTGCATATTATTCTAATGTGCCATTGGGAGAGTTTGAGAGAAGCTTGTTTTCTTTAAATCATTACTGAGAGTATGAGCATCATGTGACTTGTACTGAATGGATGGTTTTCCCTTTAAAAACCAGGAGTTATAGATTTGGATTTAAAGAAAGTGTTTATCGGTGAAGTGTAACATTCATGTTTGCAGTAACGATGTACAATGACAAAGGAATGCAAATGTATCTTGACAACAATTGCTCCCATTGCAGAATTGTCAAATCAGTAGTGTACAGTTCAGTAGTTGAAATATTGTGCTCTGCTTCCACTCACAAAGTGGCTGGTCTGAAAACGGCTCACTCACTGTGTTTAATCACTGTGCTTTCATACCAGCCTGTTGAATTTAGCAGAAACACTCCTGCAGAGACTTTAACACAGAGAAGAGAAGGGATCTCTCTTTGTGTTTTCTCTGTAGTACCTCTATTTAAGTTTAAATGACTATTAAATTGGAAAAAAACACATTCTACCAGAACATGCCCAGTATCAAGGGCTTTATCTATAACTGTCGTGATTGATATATGGACTTTGAGCCTCTGTTTACTGTAAATACAAATCTCAACAACACAGTTTGCTTGGGTCTTGAGTGTTTTATTTTTGTCTTCCCTATATATAAATATATATATACCCCCCAAAACCCCAAAATGAAGCAAAAAAAAAAAAGAATTTAAAGCCCCTCAGTATGCATGTATTTCATATTGCTGCAGAACTGTGCTTTGGAGTTTTACAGTTTCATGTATTAAAAAAAGAGGCTTGTTTGCATGTGTTGTTGCTTCTTTGAGAGGGAGTAAAAGAGTAAGAGTCTGCACAAACTACTTACATTATACATTTTAATGAATATAGACTTTAAACTGATAGAGGTAATACACAACCCCAAATCACTATTTTCAGCTTTAATTTTGATTTTACATGCTGTCCCAACTTTTTCTGATTTGGAGTTGTATATAAATTGTTATTACAAGTGAGCAAATACTATATATAGGAATTGTTCTGCTTCTGGTGATGTGCCATAAAATCATTGCACATCTATGTAACTATCAGCTTGATACTTGACTTTCCCTAATTGTATGAGATTTGCTTTATTTTGCTAATGACAATCACACATTCTGTTCAGATGTTCAGCTAAAAATTTTTAAACTAGTCAAAACTTTTGCATTGAATAGAATGGGAACATGTATCCAAAGTTTTTACTGGTAGCGTATATGCTCTCTGTCTGTTAATTATGATGATGACTACTTTTTAAGCAGCTGTTCCCCTTCATAATATCAAATAAGTCTGTGGGTTTCCAGAATTATATAATAGTTTTATATCTACTGTATAACTTGTGGACTCTGATTTAAAACACAACTTTTTTACAGACCAAATAATTGGTTGTGGAAATAAATAGTAGATGATCAATAATTACTGTTATTAATGGCAAGCGTAAACAAAAATAAAACAAATTGGCCTTTGCATCACTTATAATACCTAAAGCAAGTCTTTCTTATTTGGTGTGAGGCTGAAGATGTTTCTTTTAAAGCTTGGCATTCTGTCAGCCAACAGCATCACTCTCTGCTCCTGCTGCCCCTCAGACGGAGTGACGGTTGTACTCATGTGGAGGATACATCCCATCATAGTGGAACTCTCTCCACTGCTCAGTGTTCTCTCTGGTCCTCTCATCTTGTTCTGGAAGATTGAGAATTTCAGTGGGTGAATGTGTTGATACGGTGAATGAACTCATCCCTCTCAGCTACATCAGACATGAGGAGTGTACCTACCATCACCCTCCTCTTCAGCCAAGCTCTCAAACTCATTCCTCTTCTCCTCGTGAAACTCTCTCCTTCGTTCATCTGCGGCCAAAACCTGCCTCTGCTCAACTGCATTCACAGAGGAAGAGGATAATGAATTAACTGAATATAAAATGATAAACATCTTAGATTCAGTAGAACGTTGTCATATTCACCCAGCTGCTATTTGCTAAGAAAGGACCAGACAAGACATCAGAAGTGTTAAACTAAATAACTGACTTTAAATTATATATAGTTATATGTATTATGTTTCTGTTTCCCAAAAACCTAAAACACTCACAGTATTACATTAAGAAAAGTACTGTAATAAGATTTGGAGCCCATACAGACACTTCACTGGAGTTGATTAATTACATATAAGGACACTTATAACAATAAATATACACCCACCGACCACTTTATTAGGTACACCTGTACAATTGTATGCACTTCAGTGCAACACTTCCACCTTAACATCTGTGTTTAAGAAGCTCAAAATATTTCTGTTTTTGGTGAAATTGTCAGAAATGTATCAATTCAATTATATGTTTATTAATGAGGCCATAGTTAAAACATTCAGAAAACAGCTACATGCAGAAATGCTCCAAATGGCACTGACTACGACCTTGTCCTCCACTAAAAAGTGAACAACAAGGCTGGATATGGCTGGGACACACTTACTGTTGTGCCATGGTGACTCGTGAAGCCACTGAGGTTGACAAACCATTACAGGTGTTGGAAAAAAAATGACAACTAACATGTAAGTTTTCTGCTTATTTGTTTTAATATATTTGGTTGCGTTTTCTCCATTTGCAGCCTGTGTTGTCAAACTGCCTACTATCTCTTGCTTATCCTTTTCAGACATTGCTCGGCAGGGTTGATCCATCACTGTCTTCACCTGACACACCTCTGGTAAGCTGCTTCTTATGGCTCACTAACACAGAAACCCTTAAGTCAAACAGGAGCATGTGTTTGCAGTCTGATGTCCATCTTTAATGTCAAACCTTTGCCTTAAAATTGAACATCATCTTATCCACCTACTGAAACACATATATGTACAGCTAACATATACGTATATCAGAAATCTTCCACTTGACTGTTTTATGTACAGTAGCTACAAGAGAAGCATTGTGCTTTCATGCCATTATGCAGCAGGAGAGGCTCTTCAAAGTGAGCACAATTTATTTGTCTCACTCTTTACTTGCTTTTTCTCTGACCCCTTTCTGCTTGTGCCAGCTGCCAACTCCCAGCCGCTCACCCACTCACTCGTCCATCTCAGTCTTTTCACTGTGTTCTCTGCTTTGTGTTCATTTCATTCCTCCTTTACTGTAACAGCACACAATGTCTTGTTGTTGCTACACAGATCCACAGCATGTTATACAACTCAAAGCAGCAGTCTTACTGTGTGCTCTCACCTTCCTGGCAGAAGAGTACAAAACAGCACTGTTAAATCACCCAAGGATGTCTGACATCAAACTGTATGTGAAATTTCACAAAATTTGTGAGGAGCTCATTGTCAGATCTGCACTGATGTGGGTGTGTGAGCTCCATGCTGCCCTGTAGCTCCCACTGCAGCACTCAGCAGAGGAAGCAGAGCTGCCGTGTGATTGAATGGGTCTGAGGTGCTCTCTGGTCAGGCCAGTGCTCGCCACAGTCATAAAAACATTCAGACGGCCACAAACCTATTAACTCACTGTTGATTAAGGCCACAAAAAATATCCAGTTTCAAGAGTAAGTTCATTTATGAATGTGCCAAAAATGTCATTTTCCTAGAACATTTTCCAGTACTGTGCCTCTGTATTCTCAAGATGAGAACATAAAGAGATATTTTCTCCAGTTCAGTGCAGAATTTGGCTGTTTAATAAAGTCTGACATGACACCAGTATGTTTTACTTTGCACATATTATCAGTGCTGTGTATTGTGAACATTTAGCATAAGCTTTTTTCCCCTGATGATGTTGATGTCTGATCTTTCAGGCTCTTTTCCGAGGGTCCTTTGTGCTAGACAAATTCCCTCATGGAGCAGTAAAGGTTTCATACAGTTCTTTTAGAGTCAAATGCTAACTAACCTTTGCCAGATGTTAAATTAGTTATTAAAATAACAATACAGCAAGTGTTATCTAAAATCATGACAGGAAAAGGTAGGTAGGTAGTAGATGGTTCATGCATGCCATAAAGTTTTATTGTTGTGTTGCAGGATCATAAACACCTGACTGTTTGGAAACCAAAGAATCCCGTGTGCTGTCAACCACTTCTACACACTTTATAATCACTGAAAAAGGAGTACAAGTGATTAACAGGGTACTGCAGACAGTTTTAGATTTTTTTTTTATTAAATCCCAAATTCTGAAAAGGCTTGAATCATCACTCATATCATTAATAAGTTGGATGCAAAATAATGACTTCCATTCTGGCAAAGCCATGAGGAAATTAGAGTGAGAGTGCATCTGTTGCCAAAATGTTTACTTATATAATGAAACACCAGTGCCAACCATTTCCACAAACAATCACCTTGGCTGGACAGATTTCAGTCCAAACAAACCGCAAACTCAGACTAACTCACTGTTAATCTCATCCTGAGACTTCACACCCCGTCTGCTGCGTCTCCTGAAGAAGTTTGAGGCGTCGGCCTCCTTCATTATAATTCTCTTGAGTGAACCTGCAGTAGAGGCAGGAGGGAGTTCAGCTCACAATATACAGAGATAAAGCAAGAAGTGTACAGTAAAGGAGGTGCAGCAGATGTGGCTGCTCACCTTGTGGATCTTTAGTGCTGCTTTTGCTGCTGGGTACAGATGCAGAGTTTGCCTCTGGAGACGCTGGGTCAGAGGACAAAACATGAACCTTCTAAATTAAAACACAGAATTGAGGCTCCTTTGCTTACCTCAAATAACAAAACAACTATCATTACTGGGTCCAAGCAAGATACTCCTGATACCAAATCCACATTCAAGATACAAAAACAAACAAATTCCAGATTCTCCTGCTTGAGACTCACATGAAAGTGCGTAGAGCACAGCGAGGAGACCCAGGAGGGTTGCATATGTCCAAGACATCTTTAGGTCTATGTCCAAGTTGCTGAGATAGAAGAAATGGAGGGGATCAGGGGGCAGAGAAGTGAGTAGCCTAGAAAGAAGTGGGTGGGCACTGGGAGGACTACTGACTGCTTGTCAGAGGAGGGAGTGACTGAGCAGATCTGATAAGAGGCTGAATCTAGCAAGGAGCCACGAGGGGACAGGAAGGCACTGAGGACTCAGTTTGGACTTACTGGGCTCCTTTAACCACTGATTTTTTCAGTCATAAGATGAAGCGACACCATGGGACCTACCTTTTGTCAAGTAGCATGGGCCAGTGAAGGCCTGCTTTTTTAGTCATATTGTTTAAAAAAAAGGTATGGTTTACCATAGAAATTACACTCCAGGCTGACTATGCACCACCTACCTGGTTAATACCTACACTTGATGGCATATAATAATAATGACATGGGCCCCTCAGCAAGGCCGCTCTCTCTGCTTCTGCATGTCGGAAAGTATGCAGCTTGCTGTTTGCTCGAGTTTTTCCTTACCTGAATTCTGGCTGTGCCTCAAAAAAGAGTGAATGTTGAAATTGTTTTGTGGGTCGATTCAGGATGGGGGGATTGTTGCCCGAGGAGGTGAAAGAAAAGTGGAGGAAAAACTTGAGCATATGTGAAGTGAGAATGTCCACTTTGCACCACGTGAATATCATATCAAATGGTGAGACGTCCTGAATATACAATAAGGAAGGAAAGGAAGCAGCCACTTCATATAAATCACAAAAACAATGAAGTACACTACAAATAAAAGCTAAATTACATGCAAAAGTGAAGTGTACTAAATAAAGTATTAAGATCAATATAGATAAATACATTGACTGAAGATAAAGGGTTTTTGTCACATTTGAATATTACAGAAAATGTTTTAAATAAATAAAAACTCTCCATTTTTATCTGCACTGCAGTTTTGAAATTTTACATTTTTGATATTATAAGTATAATATGTTGGCTAAGCTGTTTGACTATTTCATGTTGCTAACAGTATTAGAGCCTCGCTCTCACAACAGAAGCTCTTTTAGACTCAGAGTCTGGGAGTAAATAAAGATGATGATGATGATGATGATGAGATGACATAAAATTACAGGCTGAAAAATGTTGAATTTTCAGATTTCTTAAATCCACTAATAATTGCTTTATTACTAATTACTATAATAACCCCTACAGATGTGCTTACTTGTTAATTCATTTATTAGGATAAATGTGGCAATGGATGTGCTATTGCGTGCAGTATGCAGGACTACTGGTTTCTTGTGACATGCAGTATTTGGTTGTAGATCGCTGACTTTCAGTGTACAGTCACTGTTGTAGATGTTAGGACTGCAGCATTTCCTCCAGCAGGTGCTGCTGTGCGGCTTCACCGCCCACCTCGGTGTCATTTCCAACAGGCACCGTTAGGAGGCGCTGTCCCCCTCGCTGACATGTACGTGACTCGGCTGCGGTGGTGGCAAGGGATCCTTTACGGCATACGCAAGCAGAGGACACAGATTAAGCAGTAGTCACCGTCGTCTTTTACACCGCTACGGTGTGTCCGACCGACAACGCTTCTTACTTCCCGCCAGTAGTGAAACTTTAAACCCAGAAACAAGCAATGCTTCTGGACACCACCACCCCGAGGATATAAGCGACATTGGACACCAGAAGGCAGCGAGTACCACAGCAGAACCACAAAGAAGAACGAGCAGTCGCTGCTTTTTTTCACGATCAGAAGGAAAGACGGCATCCGGCCTGAGAAGAAGCTCCGAGGTCGGGGACTCTGGCCGGAACAGCGTTCACCGTTTCTGGTGAGAGTCGTTAACATTTTCGGTTTTCGTTAGTTTCTGTGAAACAACCACCGGTCTGAGCCAGGCCGACCGAAACAGTCCCACCACCCTGCGTTGATACAGAACAGGCTAAACTATGTAGCAGTGTTTACTTCACAGCCTTCGGTGTGAATACAGCCGCTTGTTGTGAGCTATTCGGCTTGTCCCAGTCACCGGTGAATATCCGCATTTAACTAAAACAAATTGAGGTGCGCCGTGTGACGCGTACGTGAATGATGAGTTCAGCGAGTTTGGTGGTTTTGTTTCTGCACCGAGTTGAGCATATTGTTAAATACTACTCCGAGCAGCTCACAGTCGGCTGGTGGGCTGACACTGAACTGTGTGAGGGAGGGAGGGCTGCTTGCTCTGCGTGTATCGTCTTGCATAGTTGCCACCAAAACATTCACTGACCCACATTTCGATGACCTGTCTTCTCATTCCAAAAGCGTTGGCTAGCTATAGGTGAATGAAGCTGCTGCAAACGGTGTCGGTCTCTGGACTCCCACACAGTCAGTATTAAGAGATTCAGGCCGTTTTAGCTGTTGTAGGAAGGCCAGGACAGGAGCCTGCAGGGGAAATGGTCTGAGAAGGACTCACAGCAGTGTCTAGGAAATTCGCCTAAAGACGCAGCTTTCCATGAATTCCTGTACTTGTCTTTTCTCAGTGGGGGTTTAACCTTTGAGGTGGTATGAGTGTATATGTTTGTAGGAGATGAGTGTGAAGTTGGCAGGATGTGGGCCTGGAACACATTGCTATGGGGGCTCTCATGGGAGACTGATGAGGAAGTTTATTTGGGTGTGAAAACACCCAGGAGCCATGTGCTTACATATTTATTGTCACATGTTTTAAAGGCTCCATTCTAAGTCTACTGCTCCAGGACATATTAAAAAACCCTGACTGGAACAGGGTGATATGGACATCATCGCCAAGATTTTTTTCCAATCATGTGCATACATGAAATTGCCAGTTTATTAGGTACATCTCCGTTGCAACAGGCCTGTTGTAATGCTGTACAACTCAACAGCGCCACAAATGACTTCCTTCAAAATGACAAAGTTGAATACACACCTCTCCAAAACATCCATCCATTATCTAGGCAGCTTTTCCTGCAGAGGGTCACAGGGCTGGAACCAATCCCAGCTGACACTGAGCGAGAGGTGGGATGCACCCTGGACAGGTCACCGTTCTTGTCACAAGCTGACAACCAGAGACAGACAGCCTCTCATACTCACACCTACTGGCAATTTAGAGTCACCAGTTAACCTACTTTTCTGTTGATCAACTTATTAGTTCATCATTTCAGCTGTCAGTAAGGCTCATATCATTTAGTTATGCTGAAAGTCAAGTGATGGTGTCAGATTTTTCCTCGCTCACTGTTTATGCCTCTCGCATTGTTTTTGATACTATGTTGATACAGTCTCAGCGCACTACTTTTTTATACCTTATTTTGAGGAAGATCAGTGTTCTTCTAAAGAGCCCTTTTTTCATTTAGCAAGAGAAACTTCTCACATATTAAATGTTAAGTAGCGGCTGCACAAGAACTTTTCCATAAATAATGTCAAAGATATGATTTGAATAAACCCTTTGATCAGAAATAAGTAAAGCAGCAAACATTTGGAGGCAGCTTTGACAGGTTCTGTCCATCTTGTCACTGTTTGTAGTTTATATTGTTTTGCTGATGGCTGAATGAAAGAACTGGCATAGCACTTTCGCTCATATACCTGTGAGCAGGTTTCAGGTCCACAGCCAGTGCTGGGTTTCCTCTCAGAGGTGTCATATTCCGGGGATTCACAGGGTGTGTCGGGTTTGGGCCCAAAAGACCTTGTGTTGAACCTGGTACCTGCAGGATGCCAGGGACCTGTGAGGAGACAGTGTGCCCGTGTGTTGGTTTGTCTTGCCGTTCCCTTGGTGAAGGCCCTGGAAAGGGTAGTGGCAGGGGGCACGGAAACGCGGTGAAACAACCGGCGCTGATCCCTCGAGTCCCAGTGCGGATCGGATGATGCTCTTGTATGTGTACGTGTTGCGTGTGAGCGTACACATGAATGGATGTGTGTTTGTTGAGACTTGTACTCTACACACACACACAGAACGATGTTAAACTGAACTTTACAGGCTTTGTGGGTGAGTTTAATTCCTTGTCCGTCTTTTGCTAATACAAGTGTGCATTTTCTCCGAGCTTGTCTGTGTGTGAGAGCTCATGTTTAAGCAACAGGCCAAGACAGCCGGCTGAAGGTTAACGTGTCACTGCGCTCTGGGGAGCAGCTGCTATATCACTGGCTCTGCTCTTGTCTATAGATAGCCATGTATACAAACTCTTTCTCCTTTCTCTGCTGCTTTAACACAAGAACACTGGCACTGGCATGCAGCTCAGCTCCTCATACGCAGTCTCGGCCCACAACACAACTGCTGCTGCTGCTTGCAAGTCTTCGGTCTGAATCTGTAGGTGTCCAGTGTTCCCAACAACAAATCAGTTGTGCAGTAATAACTTAAACTATGTGTCTGGGTCGTCATCCGCTGTATTAATGTCTGAAACAGGTGGAAGACAAATATGGCCTTTTTTCACATTGCTCTTGGAAGGATTTCCAGGCGCTGTCTGAACACTTGTCCAATCTTTATTTGGAAGCAGGCAGACACACACACACACACACACACATCCAAACCATATGCATATTTGAGATGTGTTGAAGTAGTCTAATAAAGAGCACATTAAACCCATGTGTTTGGGTTTTAACTAGCTGAATATAGACACCCCCAGGCCCACTCAGCCTCAGCTCAGTAAGATTTTCTAATCAGGGACAGAGAAAGTAGACCATGGCTAAAAATAAACATTAGCTTCTTTCTTAATGACATTATCAGTTTTCCATTTAATTCAAAGCTTAGAGAGTTTCTCACCACTGGCTTGTTTGAATGAACAAGGAGCATGATGGAAATAAGTTTTTCCACAATGTTTGTTTTTTCATCACATGCATACATATATAATGGAAAAGCACAGACAACAGCTCAAAAGAATAGTAGATTAGTCAACAGAAAATTAATCTGCAACAGTACTAATAATCAAATGGTGTCCAAACATTTGCTGGTTGTAGCTTTTCAAATCTCAATGTTGATTTTTTTTTCTTTTCTGTTTAATATCTTTGTAAAGTGAGTTATTTCAAATTCTGAAGACAGTTTGAAGACGACATTTTGGATTAGCAACGGGTTTAGGCTTGCAGCTAACAATTATTTTCATTTGAAATGCCATCAAAATTTCTTAAACCCCAAAGTTTTGCCCAAAACCCAAAGATAATCGGCTTACTATCACAAGACAGTCAATCCTGCTTGAGAAGCTGGAACTCAGTAATGTTTGACATTTTTTTTCAGCTAATCAGCTAAACATTTTGGCTCCGATTGTGATTTTTCTGTATCTTTCGCCATTTCACAAGGTAAATAATTAACTGAACAATAATTGGTTCTGAAAATAATCAAGATACTACTTTAAGTTCCTGAGTCATGCTGAGCGTGACAAGCAGACTTTCTGAAGTTACAACAAAGGCAACTGAAAGCTGTTTGTGTTTGCAGTTTGATATGGTAACTGATATTCTGATAACCCAATCCTGGCATCTGCCCTCTGTTATTTAGCAGCCTGGACTTGTTCTGTTTTAACTGTCATGAAAGGCTGTCAGGATCTGCTGGGGCTGCTGATGCGAGGGTGGCGCAAACGGACAGGGAGGGGGGTGGCTAACTGTCGCTCTCTCTGATGTCTAATGCTCTGCAGATGCCAGGTGACTTGACTGGACCTTAAATCAGACGAGTCCATCCTTTGGCAGTTATCTCCATAATGAGCAAGACGAGAGTCTGTGACAATCACGCTGCCTTTTATTTAGAATAGATGAAAGCTATCACCATAGCTGTATATCCAACCTGTAAAATAGTTCAGTCGGAAAACATTTCATTTTCCAACCAGACAACTAGAACTTTTTCCCCAAAAATGGATTGACTAACACCAGTCTGCTTCCTGCAAGGTAAAATCAAACCATGTCTGTTGATATGAGTGACCTAATGTGAACCCAGATGGATCAATGAGGCTTATCTGTCATCTGACATTTCAGCCCATTCTTAAACTGCGCTATCATGAGAGGTGTAAGCGGTGTTCCAGATGCATCATTTCCATTTAAATGGGGTGTTTAATATCTGTCATTCGTTGACTATTCGTGACATATTTATGAAGGGAGCTTAGATTAGTTTTGTATTGTGATTCTTTTTATTAGTTTTTACGACAATGTGTATCCTACATTTATCTTTAATACAGATGCTGATAGTCAAAATGGCTAATTTTTGTGTTAGCACTGTTTTAAAAACGTACAGTAATGTGGTTCAGTGTCATAAATAATACAGCTATTGGTAGTGTTGAAAAATTCAGTCGATTGCAGCTACTACAATTTCGAGAATGTTGCTCTCTGTTTTGTTTTTGACTGCAGGGTTTCCTACAAAAAATAGTTTAGCTGAAGTGCTAAGCCACTCAGATCCTGATGCATTGTGTTTTTTAGGATGTTCTCCATTAACACCAGTTCGTCCTGAGGTTTACAGATCCATACTGTTAAACTGCAACTACTGACCTGCAGTATTGAACCCAGTTGTCTACCGTCTGACATGAGGCCACACAGCTCTGCTAAGAGCAGACCTGTCACTCAAACCGCTGTAACCATAGCAGCAATGTTAATCAGCCAGTGTAGCATCTCACTGACTGTGAGATCTGTGGCCGTGCGTCACTGGTCTGGCCTGGCGTTCTTCAACCACAGGTTCTGACTGATGTGGATGTTTTATTCCACACACACACACACACGCACACATCAGCACCGACCTGTCTGTCAGCACCACTTGACCATATGGACGAAGGTGACAGCAGGGTGAGGAAAGAATGTGTGTCGGTGATCATGGATAAGAGCAGAGAAGAGGTTGAATGTGATGAAACTCCTTTTGTTCGTGGCCTTGGTGAAGTTTAAACACCTCGTTGCTGCTGTAAGGTCTCACCTGCTGCAGTGCGTGGGGGTGAACATGCCTGCCTGGTTGTCATGCTCAGCACTGCTCAGCTCAGCTCAGCTCACCACCACGCAGCCACCATTGCCTCCTGCTCTTGCTCTTCGTAAAAAAAAAAAAACTTTCTACTGTGCACAATGCAGCCTTTATATAAGGCCCCCATAATGGAGCCATCTCCTTCACTCTTGTCCTCATTGTCTTGGCCAGGATGAGAAAAGGCTGCTCTTTAGAAAAAGGAGGCTGAGCTCACTCATGAATCATGCCAACAGTTACACTTGTTCTCTGCTGTCTTCTGTGAGCGAAGCAGCCAGGGGAGCAGAAGCAGGCGGGTTTTCTGGGACTCCTGTACTCCTGCAGCCAGTGACATTAGGTGGTTCACTGAACCCTGGAGGGGTCACAGAGAGGCTGTGACCTTTCTTTTCTTGTTTCTGTGTGTGGCCCGGACAGCAGTCGCCCTGTGGCAGGGATGGTGTCTGTGGCGTGACTGGTTCATCTAGCAGAAGTGGGACAATTACAGACTTCTGCAGTGATGGTGGTTAGTCTGTCATTGCAGGGCTCCCAAAAGGGGTTATGGCTTTTCACAGCAGGATCTCTGGCCTTATACTTTTAGAAGTCCGCTGTTTACTGTGGGCACAGTAATGTTTGCTCCTTGATACAGCAGTAAAAGGACAGAATCCATATGATGCATATGTCTGTTGTCACCACTGCAGCATCCTTCAACCCCCCTCCCCCCTCGCCTGTGTTGTTCTGCTTGCTGCACTGCCAGGAAAAGAAGAGGTGGGAAATGCAGTCTAGCATACCGCTGGTGTCAGTTAATGAGGTGAGATTGAGGTTATTGTGGATATAAATGGCTGTTTTGGGGGGATAATGGTAAAGAACATGGCGCTCAACAATAGACAGAAAAGGAGGAGTTTGGGTATGTAGTCAAAACCTAAGGTGAGCTCACCTGTGTGTAGTATTGCACACCAGAGAAGGCATAGCTGAAACTGCTGCCCTGTGTTTGGGCTAAATGAAAGGAAATATTTCATTGATGTGAGTGTGTGAACCCTCTTTTTTTTGTTGCCTTGGTTTAGGGGGTAAAAAAAAAATGTAGATGTGAAGGGGAGCTGCAGGAGCAGTGGCAGTGGTGGTGGGGTCATGGTTGCTATAGGGTATGAAATGAATAGAACTGGAAAATCAGCATATATGCAGACTCTTGCCCTGTGCTGCATTTTCAACATGGAAAAAGCAGTGGGGTTGCCTTGGGAACAAATCCCAAATCAGCGTGGTGCTCAATTCCTCCCCTCCCTGGCGACCTCCCAGTGGATCCAGCCTATTTAGGGGAGCAGAGCTAAGGCTCAGAAGAGGGATCATGTCCAAAGTGCCACACTCGATTCCAGAGCAGGGACGTGGGCCAGCGGAAATGGGTAGACAGCCCCCTTTCTCCTTTCTACTGCTGCTGTTAGATTTCTTTTTGTCCCATGAACCTGCTGGATAGTAGTTCACATCCCAGTTATTTATGAGATGTTAATGTGCCCCCTCAATCCCTGTCATATACATTTATGAATTAAGAGGGGATTCTGGATTATACTATAGAAACTGATGAGAAGTTAACTGCACAAACAGTATATTGTAAACTTAATATAGCATTGGTGTTGTCTTGAATAATATCAGAATTAGGGCTGTTCATTACTGATTAGTTACTAGTTTTTATTACTTTCATAGTCATAACTCTTACGAAGACCACTAAACCACCAGTGTTTTGACGGGTTGGTTGGCTCCTTCAGCAGTGTTGGAAAGTTTTCCATCAGGGTTATGAGTGAGCCTTTTCTGTGTTGCAGGCTGTGTGTAAGACTGCAGCAGGAGTGTGGCTAATGCAGTGAGATGTTCAGGAGATGACAGGCTGCTTGTCCATGCTAGCACTGTGTCATGAGGTGGAACTGACTGATGTGAACCTGTTATGACTGTGAAGCTGTTGTTTGGCCTCATTTTGGTTCCAGGAATAATTAGATTGATTGATATTTGACTAAGAGCGCACAATTGAAGCATGTATACATGTAAGATGAAAACTGCACAAAACAAGATTATTTAAAAGTATATATTTGGACTATTCTGAATTGGAAAAGTGAGGCTGTACTTGAAAGTAGTGAGTACTGATTTTACACAGAAGCTGTCCCAGTTCAGGGGACGCAGCCTTCAAAGGATGCATTTGAAGACTAGTTGCATCACAGCGTCTCAACGAGGCAATCCCATTTTGGATGGTTCTTCAAATACGGGTGAAAATTTGTGTCCTCTTGTTGCCCTGGTGTTAGAAAGGACTGATCTTACCAGACTTCTGTACCCTGCTCCTCATCTGAGTGAGTGGTTCAAGGCTACATTAGCTGCTACTGGCATATTGCACCTGAATCTCCAACCCTCAGCAGTTGAGTGAGCTGCGTTGTGGGTAATGTAGGTATGAATTGTTGTCTGAGGCTGTAAATGTATGACTGTTTGCTCCTGCAGTTTGACTGCTCCTGATCTGCAGCTTAATGTTTTATATTTGCACTGTCCCAGTTTGCTTTGGCCTTAAGCCCAGTTCAGGCAGACGGTAACTGCTATCTGCTGTGTGGAGGGAATGGAGACAGGCTCAGTGCATATTAAAACCTGGTTTAACCAGTCTCTGTAGCTCATAAACATAAAGGTGACTAAGCAGCTGCATGGCCTCTTCCTCATCCCAGGTTTAAACCCAGGTTTGAAATCAGTTTTGTTTGTCGACTGGCTGCCACTGTTGTGTTGTAACTTTTTCATTGGCTCTGACTTGTTTCAGATCAAATCTGATTTTGCCAGTTTGGGTTGACTGCCGTAGCCAGCAACAGTTGTGATTATTCCTTAATCAGTTAATGAGTTAGTTATCAGGAGAAATAGACAGTCTTTGTTTTCAAATGTGACCATTTACAGTTTTTCCTCTTTTTCATACTGTGAACTGCTGATTGGACCAAGCAAGTGATGTTTCATATTTTGAAACAACAATGTTTCTGAACTTTGTGCCCTGCTGTGCTTGTGCTCCGTTTTGTTTTGTGCACCATGATATGGGGAACATGAAGTTTGAGTCAGGGTCCTTTCAACCATACTCTGCCTTTACCATGTTTTCCAAAGGCAGTAGTTTTAAAGTTCGGTGCTGGTTGATGCGTCTCTGAATGGAATTCGGGTTATGTGGAAGACAAAAGGCTGCCACAAGGGAATAGTTGACCAGGCAGGAAGCCCTGAGGGCCTGGTGCTGGTTGTGTGTTGTCTGGCTTAACTCGTTGTCCTCATTACAGAACACATGTCGAGATCTGCAGTCACTGAGGTTTCAGGGAGCGGCTGCTTGTAATCTGCTCCTGCCAGACATTCTCAGTTATAGTCAGTCTCGATTTGAAATCTGTTTCCTCTCCTTACACAGATTATCTCACAGATTTTTTTTTTCTTCTCTCACACATATACAGTCTCTATCTCTCACAACCTGTCAGTCTCATGCACACAGTAAATGCAGCTGGAATGTGAACTGCGGACCCTGTGGCCCAGACTATCCCTACTCCATTCAGTAGCAAATAGCAAATCCCCCGTTTTAGGATTTGCTTTTACAGTCCGGTGCAGCAGGGATTGTATTCTGAACTCACCCGTAAGATTCTCTCACAGACCTGTCATGTTTCCCCGGGAGAAGGAATGCAGTGTGCCGGAATGAGCTGAGTCATAATTAGCATCACAGTGTGGATGAGTGTGTGATTGTTTGACCAGTCAGGTCGCTGGTGATATAACAACGTCTTTGGTTTGGCTCTTTATGTGGGCTTGTGAAACATGCCTGCAGGCAGATGAGGTGTGTTCTTGTAAATTAAAGACAGTTTACAGTGTAGATGTTGTCAGTGAACTGTCAAGGCTGGCTTCAGCACCACAGATAGTGGTGGCATTCTTCTGTAATCAGAACTCTTTCTCTTCTTATCATTGTGTTACATGGGTCACAACCACAACTCACACAGGTCTTTTTTTTTTTTGCC
Organism: Monopterus albus; assembly: GCF_001952655.1. Taxonomy (NCBI): domain Eukaryota; kingdom Metazoa; phylum Chordata; class Actinopteri; order Synbranchiformes; family Synbranchidae; genus Monopterus; species Monopterus albus. The sequence goes on along the minus strand of NW_018127887.1, from coordinate 1,923,202 downwards.
GTCCTCAGGCCTCCCCTTCCTGAGAGCTCCTTGGAGAAAATGAAGCGGTTCAAGAGACGTCTCTCTCAAACGCTACGAGGAAGCCACACCATCGATGAGTCGCTGTCTGAGCTGGCCGAGCAGATGACCATCGAGGAGAATGGCCTGAAGGACAGCGGTGAGCTTTATCGGTTTATAAATGTTGATGAGGTGCCGTCCTATCCAGAAATAGTTCCCACCTTTCTAAATTTCTGTTGGAATTTTCTAATCATGTCCTTAATGTTTGTCAGAGGAATATCTTGGAAAAGTGACCGAGGAGTTTAGTTTGTTTGACCCAGTGAGATCGAGGGCCCCAGGTCACACACATCTACAGACAGTAAGGTTTAAATCTTGGTTTATTCAGACTCCAGGAATGTACAATCTCCAGAACATTGCTGTGATGACGTTTGTGCCTGAAATAGGATCTAGTTGCTGAATTTTAATGGACTGCAGTTAGTACTTGTATCCAAAGCCAAATCCAGAATTTTGTCTAACATTCACCCATAATTTGAAAATGGAGTTCAACTGCTGAATGTTTTATTAGGAGTTTTGTAGCCATAGTTAAGACATTTTGGACATTTCTAACAGTTGCTCTTTTGTACTGGTAATTCAACTGGGAGAACTGTACGCCCATTCAAGCCTGCCAGTCACTACTACAACACTGGCTGTGACTTTTACCTCTACAACTTTGTATTGACCACGCACACTTTGCTCTGTGCCCACAGATACTGTAGTTGGCTACATCATTCATTTGGATTACACGGAAGGTTGTGGCCTTCAAGGCATCAAAATAAAAGCAGTGGCACAGCAGCTTATCTCACTGGTATTCACAAAATCTGCAGGGAGCGGGGGAAAGAGCATGCCTCCGTGTGCCACCACGTCGTTGCTATAGCGCTCAGGGTCTGGAAACATTCTGAAGTTTCCATGACATTGTCACGGTGACTTGGATGACTTGGTGAAACCAACCAGGCATCTCATTGCAGCCCCCTGCTTTTTTTGTTGTTGTCATTTTTGCATCTTTCATCTCGTCTTCGTGTCTTTTGATCACCCTGAACTCTCCCCCAGGCTTCTTTCAGTCCCGTCTTCAGTGTTTTTTTTCTTCTTGCTTTTGTCCAAATTAGATGTTTATTCTCCTTCTGCCATTAGTCAGATCGTCCAAGTCTCCCCCCGCCCTGTATGCACCCCCCTCTGAGAACTAACTGGGCTTTCTAAAGAGCTTTTTGTTTAGTGATTAACACCAGGCTTGGCCAGAGTGTTCAGCGCTTGGTGAGTTGGTGACACACAGCCATGTTTTGTGTGTGTGCGTGTGTGTGAATGGAGCTTGCATGAGTGGATTTTATCAGCCTGAGAGGAGATGGAATGGAGTAGCCAGATGAGATGTGATCTGAACTCTGTGATTTGGGGAAAACATTCTGGTCCTTATCTGATTATGTAAAACCCAGAACACAGGCTGTCAGAAGCAGCTGGACAGAGATAAGGGAGAGGCAGCATAAGGACCTGGATGTTACACAGAGGGAGTATTTTTTTCTTGTCTTTTTTAAATTATTTTTTTGTTTTTATA
>NW_018127887.1:1920646-1921587 GCF_001952655.1 Monopterus albus | reverse complement strand
GGGATTTCACTATTAATAATAAAAATAATATCACTTTTATTGGCTGAGTATGTTATACACACAAGGAATTTGTCTCCGGTACAGACCTGAGGCAGCCATGTGTGGCATCAACTCACACACACACACCGATGGTGGCGCTGCTTTGGCCATCGGGAGCAATTTGGGTTTCAGCATTGTGCCCGAGGACACTTTGACATGTGGATTGGGGAGAACAGGAATCAAACCTCTGCCCTTACTTTTGGGGGAAGAGCACTCCACCTCCTGAGCCATTGATAACAAAACCATCCCCAGAATATTAAAACTGAAATTAATAGCCTCTAATGTAGCTTATCTTTATTTAACTTTATTTATTCATTCTGGAAATATCAAGGATATCAAGATATCTTTTAACACGCTATATTAACCTTGTGGTTATCAACTAGCCACTGTGGCTGTGCAGCATACAAAAAGAACAGTCTAACATTAGTTTAGAGGCTCTGTGACGGCCAGACCATCTGTTGCCAGACTCTGTTCTTCTTGTCACTGAAGATAGTTCTTTATAACCCTGGTTGTATGTTTGGGGTCACTGCTGTGCTGCAGAAGACTGTCTCCCTGATGGTATTGCATGGATAAGATTCTAAACATCCAAAGCACCTAAAACCTTTGCAGAGTACTGTACGTTTAAGGCATTTTGATGTTGGCTTGTGTAACAAAATGTGTTTGTAATGTAAGACAAGCCATAGGTCCAGAGGTTTATGTATATATTTTAGTATCATGTGTGACAAAGTCCTTTTATTTGAGAAGCAAGAAACAGCAAATATTTGACATTGTTGCTTAAAACATCCATCCATCCATCCATTTTCCTCCGCTTATCCGGAACGGGTCGCGGGGGCAGCAGTCTAAGCAAAGATGCCCAGACTTCCCTCTCTCCAGACACTTCCTCCAGCTCCTCCGGGGGAATG
>NW_018127887.1:1895831-1920058 GCF_001952655.1 Monopterus albus | reverse complement strand
GCCTAGAAATTCTGTCCATAAAAATAATGAACAGAACCGGTGACAAAGGGCAGTCCTGCCGGAGTCCAACATGCACTGGAAACAAGTCTGACTTACTGCCGGCGATGCGAACCAAGCTCCTGCTCCGGTCGTACAGGGACCGGATGGCCCTTAGCAAAGGGCCCCGGACCCCGTACTCCCGGAGCACCCCCCACAGGGAGCTTAAAAACAAAGACTTGATAATCAAAATGGTTGTAGATTAACTTTCTGTCAACCAACTAAATCAGTTTACCAACTAACTGATGGCTCTAATCTAAATACAATGCCTTTTCTGTATAGAGATATTGTTAGTGGATGAAAGAAGCAGAGAGGCTAATCTAATAGCTTTCACAAACATACCTGACACACCAAAGTACTTGATTACATTAATGCAAATACAGCAGAAGCATTTATCTGTTATTTATGATGTTTGTCAGAAACAGTATACTCAGGAATATGCGCATGAAACTTTGTAAATGTATTTTCACCACAGTGTAAGAGTGTGAAATTCATTGTTCTGTTTGGATTTGGGCTTATACTTAAAAAGAACTAGTTCGATATTTGAAGGAAAACATCTTTCGAGTTGTTCACGGCCTTGAAAGCGGAGAGAAAGCCATCCCCTGTAGAGAGAAGGTGGCAGGTTGTTCACATGAAACAGGCCACAGATGTTTTTGTAACACACAGAAAAATAGAACTAGAGAGAAGTTGACACATTGACTTCCTCACTGCTGCACAGCTGATCCATCACAGTGTGAAGTGTCTGCGAATGATGGATTTGTGTTGTGTTCTCTTACAGAGCCCATAGTGAGGAACGGCCGCCCTCCGTCGGCGCACAGTGTCCACTCCTTCCTCCACCAATACACGGGATCCTTTAAAAAGCCGCCACTGCGACGGCCTCAGAGCGTCATCGGAGGGGGCCTGGGCTCTCTCATGGTCATGCCCCGCAACGGTAGTCGTCTTGGTGAGAGACGCACACTTATGTCCACACACTGGTGTGATCACGTGATATTTGTCTTTCCTATTAAACCAGATTTACTGTGGGAGATTTGTCAGCAGGTGGAATCAGTTACAAAGGTTTTTATTTAAATTTGGAAAGACACAGGAAAGACAAGCTGCTATACTGTTTAATAGATCAGATAACCATCTCTGTGTAGAATATAATTTGCACTGAGTCAGCTGAGCCCACACACACACACAGAGTGACGTATTGTGTCTGAAAACATGCTCAAACTAGCCACTCCTAGAGGCATATGTTGGTGCCAACGCACACATGAATATCAGTTCAATCATTCCAGTGTTACTTTCAGTCATACAACAAAAAACCGAGTAGTGATCTTGGACACTGCTGGCAAACCAGCAGCCTGTATTCTCAGCCCAGATACAATATTTTAATTCATAATATTTCCTAATATAAATGTAAAGCCTGGACAAACACCTGCTCCTCCTCTCTCTCACTGTTTTCCCTTCTTTCTCCACTTTAGATATTGTCCATGAGAACCTGAAGATGGGGTCGGACGGAGAGAGTGACCAGGCATCAGGAACGTCCTCTGATGAGGTGCAGTCACCCACGGGTGTTTGCCTGCGGAACAGAGGGAACAGACGCATCTCAGCAGAGGTAAAATATGTTTGTGTTTTCCACTTCCGTTGCCCTTGTGTAGCCTTATTTAAATCAAGAATATGGTTTGGGGACGTGAGTCACTGGTTACTACTAATGAGCTTTGACGATGGAATATGTTGCTGGTACGAATGACACATTTGTCCATCTAGGGTCGTACCAGCTGTAGCGGTTTGTTATTGAAGCTATGTTTTAATTAATTCACGGAAAAGCAAAGGAGCCAGAGTGTTTTCCGGTCGACCTTTTTCTGTAAGAAATGGTATTTAATGATGTTTGCAATACAACACCAAGCTGTAACTCAGCGTGGGTGCGTTCTCATAGTGTGTCATGAACACGCAGCTGCCCACACAATCTCTGCATCAGACACATACGCATACAGTGACTCCACATACTGTACTTCTTTTGAAATCTGCCACCACGTCCACCCACCAAATGGACTCACTTCACTCTCCGTCTCTCTCGCGTGCACACACTGACTCATGCATGGAGAGGCAGATTCTGGCATTCATCTGGTGGGTACATATCATCAATGCATGGAAAGACTTCTCATTGTCATTAATATTATTTTTGTTGCTGTCTAAGAGAGATTGCGTTTCAGCACAAGCAGTTGTTTGAATCCAGGGTGGGTGATTTTTGCACATATTTAAAATTAAAATAATACAACATTGTCATCCTAAATAAAAAAAATTTTAATGGCCTGCATTGTGCTGAGTTTAGAAGAGCATGTGGGATAACCTGATGTTCACACGTGCAAAACCCCCTTCGAGAATTTAATCCAGCTTGTAAGGACACATAAGGAGAAATAATGCTGGTGTGTACAGCATACTGTACTCGTTGGAGTTTTACTTGCACCACATTCATTTGTAGGTCCCAGCTGTAATTAAACTGAATACGATAGACAAAATGACATCAGTCTTTGACGCTTCTTTCATTTGTTTATTGTTCAACATAATCAAGAATTAAATTTTATGCCTTATATCTTATGGTTCACAGGATTTTAAATATCTTAAAATTGCATGTTAAATTTGGCCTTTGTTTACAACCAAGCCGACACTGGGGCCAGTAAATCCATTATAATGGCTCCTAATGGGATTTTAAGGTGTACAGCTGGCATGAGTCAGTACCGCTGGCTGTTCAGTTTCATAGTGAGAGCAAAATATTGGGTAACATTTGTCTCTTAGTATGTTACATAGGAATTAGATTTATAATCACTGATCATTTTCACAGTTTTGTAGCCAAATTCATTTGCCCTGGACTGTGTGTTTGCTCTGTTTTTAATAAAGTGATATCATGTGTGTGGCACATCCTGCAATCCCATTAGGGATGAATCTTGGCTGGATGGACTCCCTTAAATACCATTAAAACATGACGTGACCAGTTTATGATGCTGCAAATAAAGTTTGCTCAGTTTAACACCTAGAAATCAGCTAATTAAAAAAAAAAAGGCTTTAAAAAAAAAACTATTGGTTGATTTAATTTATAAGACGACGACACACACACAAACCTTTAAACATGCAGTTAAGCAGCTTACTTCATTTGGGGCTACCCACACACAGAGACATGACACGTAACCTTTTGCTGTGAACAGAGAGCACTTGCAAGCAGCACACCACACACACTTCCTGTGACTGTTTCACAACCAGGTAAAGTTTATTTGGACAGAAGCACATGCACACACATTCACAGAGTTAAAAGCTGATTCTTTCCTGCAGCTCAGACAAACACTCTGTGCTAGTGTGAGCGGTGCGATTGACCGCAGGCTTGTTGTTACTGAAGCGTTCCAACTGTAAAATCACTGTGTGGCCACTAGTAGAAGAGGAAGGAAATGCTGGAGGAAGACTGAGGAAATCCACCTGTCTTTGATCAGGTGGCAGATTGTCCTTCTCTTGCTGTGGAGGAAGTAGTGCTGTTTGGGATTACATCACAAGGATTACAGTAATACGGTCCAGTTGGGCCCCTGTTGTAACAGATTAGGATGAGTTGACGGGACAACTAGAGGAGGGTTGGGAGGTGCAAAGGTCAGGCAATGGATGGCAACGCTCGCTGTGAGTACACACCACCAATCCCAGTCCTGCTCACAGCGACCACAGAGCAGCAGAGCTGTCTGTAATATTACTCAGACATGGAGAAACAGATGCATGTTAGAGCAGTTTGTGATCAAACTGAGCATCTGTTGCATTTGTGATTAATCTTCAATCAACCATCTGGACCATAACATTTCAGAAAATAATGAAAAATGTCTATCACACTTTTATATACTCTAAGCTGTTTCAATTTATTAGTTTTGGCCCCACCAGACAGTCCAGCCTCCTGAAGATTTTCAGTTTAATATCACAGAGAGAGCCAGCCAGGATGAGTGAAGTTTGTGGCATTTCTCCTTTTGTCATTGATTATCTGTGAGATAAAAAGTAAATTAACTGTCTGCATTTGATAAATCAGCTCTACGCTGTACAGTGAGCTGTAAATTATAACATCTTAAAAGATCTGGTATAAAAAAAAAAACACTTTTTCCTTTTTTGTTTGAAATTAACATGGTCTGTGATGAAACTGATTTAAAAGTATGCATGGATACACAACAAGAGATTTAATTAGTCATTAAATGGATTAACTGACTTGCAGAAAATAAACTTCCAATAATTTTGGTTAATCATCGAAGTTAAGATGCACATCTAGCTTGTCTGTTGTACTTTATCATTTTAAAATTAACCTTCTGATATTGTACAGAATAAAGAATTATCCATAAGTAAAAATGTATATCATTAACCAGTAACAAAAATAATAATTGTTAGTTTCAGCTGTTAATATTTTACAAGAGAGGTAAGCCTTAAAAAAACAACTCCTTGCGGTATCTCTTGAGGTATTTTCTTAATTTGCAACAATAGCATTAATTTCCGTGAAACCAACCTCCTGTCAACAGTCAGCCACAAAGGCAACAAACCCAGTCTGTTTAAATAAAAGGCTGAAGGCTCAGTTGACCTGTCCAGGGGTCGGTCACATTCGGCTACTCATTTATCACTGAGCGTGTTGAAATGTGGAAAGTTCAAGGTTGCATATTGTCATCTATTGGAAGGGGGGGTGGGGGGGGGGAGCAGTGGTATTTTAAGTGTTCCGTGTTACCTCCTTCAGTGTTACCTCAGAGAGAGAGGAGGTAGATTTAAAGCAGCTAGAGAGAGAGAGAGAGACTGGATTAACAGTAATCTAACAAATAGAGGAGATGCATGACGGAAAGAATCCAGACATATTGTGTGTTTGATTTTATATAACAAGTCATTAGTGCGTTGGTACTTTTTTGTTCTGGGAAAGACTTTACCCTGAAAACTATACAGACACATGCGGCTATGAGTGTATTTACACAGACATGCTGTACACAGTGCCCTCTGTTAAGTATGGACACCTGAAGCTGGCTGTCTAATGCTGGTTGTTGCGTATTGTACTTGTTCACTCTGGGTTTCAGTCATTTTGTTGTCAGTCATTGGTATTTATTCAGAGCTTGTGCTGTTTGCTGAGGGTTTACTCTTGTTTTTTTAGGGTTTTGCACCATGACACGGTTTTTAAATTGAGTTTCTCCTATTTGTCTGTGTGCGTGTGCAGGACCTCAACAAACGTTTGTCCCTGCCGGCCGACATCCGGATACCCGATGGTTACCTGGAGAAAATGCAGCTGAGCAGCCCGCCATTCGACCAGCCGCTGAGCCGACGCTCCCGCAGAGCATCACTGGTGAGAGTGCGACGAGAACAGGGGTGGGGGATAAGGAAGGGCTGAGAAACTAGATCACATGGAAGAAGAGAGAAGTTTGATGAGACAGAGGGGTAAAATTAGGAAGAGGTGTCCTTGACACTTGCATTATAATGGCATCGTTCCTGGTTTAATTACGGCCAGGGACCTTTGTTGCCTGTCATCCCCCTCTCTCCTCCCTTTGTGTCATGTTTGTCTCCATACTGTCAGCTGCCTGATAAAGGGCAAAGAAAATGCTCAGAAGAAGAAACTGAGAAGTTGTTGAAAAGGAGACAAACTGATAATGAATGCAAAGTAAAAACCAAAGTCACCTTCCTGTTTTCTTACTGCTCTGAGGTGCAATGATGTAGCTACCATGTGGTTTTACTGTTGGGATGAAAAACGATTTCATATCCTACATGGTTTATTAGTGTCCTTACCATATGAAAGCACCAGTCAAAAAGGGACGTGCACTTTTTACTTGGGGTAAAGGAGCAGTCCCACAAATTACAAGTACGATTCTAAAAATAAAATGTGTTCAGTGCATTTATTTTACTTAAATGAAGCAGAACTGAAACAATGGACAGGAAATTAATTGCCAGCTATTCTGATAATCAATGAATCGTGCAATGAATCATTCATTTAAAACCTTTTTTCTGCATCTCCTTTGTGAGGGTTTGCTGCTTATTTTCTCTTTGTCTTATTTGACAAGAAAATGTTTGTTTTGAAGTGTTGGTGTTGATGAATACGAGCTGGCTGAAACCGATGGCATCCTCATCTTCATGGGATTCAGGAAATTGTAATATTGCTTTTTTTTAAAAACAGTTTTAGACATTGTAGAGGCTGATTGGTTTACTGAGAATGATTAAGTCAGTGAAAGTAATTATTTGCTGGAAGGCCAAAGAAGTGCTAGAAATAAAATCTTTAATATCAGAATAAAGAGATTTTACTGTGACTGCTCAAAGAGAGTTTGTTTTTGGCTAATCCAACAAATTAAATACCTGAAAAATCCAGGTACTTTATCACATGAAAACTAAATCCTATATTACCACAAAGGTAATTAATTTTCAGCATTGCCCACAGCGGCCTGAGACACCCATGGCTACCTGTATGGTCCACAGATGTGCATCTTATCACCTCTGCCTTCCTCTCATGTTTAGCAACTGAAGCTGGTAACCGGTGCCTACAGTTGTCAGTGAAACCTTGTGGCATTTTAGCTATATTATTTTCCTGTTAAATGGAGTGGAGGAAAAGTGCTAACATCCATATTGTTCTTATGTGGATGTACAATACTGACAAGAGGCACTGATTTGAGAACTGACAGTGGAGCAGGGGCAGGCAGAATGAGAACAAAACAGAAATGGAGGGGCTGTGGATATAAAGACAGGTGTGAGAGCTGTTTTATTTAGAGGCAGCAGGAGAAAGAAAGAGCACAGCACATGCCTTAGGCTGTCAAACCTCATCCTCTCAGCCTGTTGTCATGTGTTTTCCTGGTTTTACTTTGAATATTCATCAGTCAAAAGCAGAACAGAAGAAAAGTGTGAACCCCACCCTGTCCACTGCGTTTGTATACACACTCACCTTCAGAGCAAATGTCTACTCAATGTGTTGAACATGTTGGAAAGCTGCGAACCCCCAGATCTCTCCGCTCATCTGGCACCGGGCTTCATTCTGTACCAAGTGGTTGTGAAGTATTACATGGATTTATTTATTTCATTTTATGATTGCTAAAACACATCGGGGCTGCAACAAGCGGTTTGGTTGATTAACAGTTAAACGGCAGGTTATTTCTTGATTAATCAAGTTATTGTTCTATCAATAAAATATCTGAAAAATGTTAGTTATAATTTTACACAGCCCAAGGTGATGTGTTAAGTTAGCAAAGTTATTCAGGGATTAAAAAAAAAAAAGAAAAAGCACCAAACCTTAAATTAGAGGTGAAACCAGCTCATGTTTTGGCATTTTTGCATTAAAAAAGATCAATTATCATAATAGCACATTGGATGAAACATGATCTATAGATAAAGTTTCCCTTCACATCCTTTGCCCATAAGCAAACACACACACACAAAAAAAAGCCAAAAGCCAGTGGACACATGTCACAAGAGATTAGCCATGATGGTGGGTGGCGTGTGTGACCTCCATACATCCCCCCACCCCCGTGGCTGCAAGGCTATCATGAGGATTTGTTGTGGTTTCTCTAGTGTTGTCACTGCTAATAAAGACGCTACTCTCATTAATGCTGTTTGTCTTTTTTCTCTCCTCCAGTCAGAAATTGGATTTGGGAAGCTGGAGACCTATATCAAACTGGACAAACTGGGGGAGGTATGTTAGTGTGCATTCTCTGGTAAAACCTTGACTTCTGTTTGGTTGTCCCCTGGGTACTAATGTTTTCATACTTAACCAAATAAGACACACAGACACGGTTCTAGATTTGACTTTTAACCCCTGACACTAGTGTTCTGCATCGGTGCAGCCATCAGTGCAGTGAAACATTTCCTCAACTCTTCTGCCCTCCAGGGCACGTACGCCACAGTCTTCAAAGGGAGGAGTAAGCTGACAGACAAGCTGGTGGCACTGAAGGAGATCAGACTGGAGCACGAGGAGGGGGCGCCATGTACAGCAATCCGAGAAGGTATGAGGGTTCAGCGTTTCACCGCTAGTCCTGCATTGGCCTCCACTTAGATTTGATGTGGATCCTAGTTTTTATTAAGCAGCTAGTTTGTCCAGTTCATGTGTAGGACTTGTTGTGAGCCTTGTAGAACAATGACAAGGTGCGTGTACAGAAATGATTTTCACCCACTCTCCAAGAGTAATGTATTGTGGTTAGTTTAGAGTGAGAGTATAAATACAACCATAGGAAACAACCCCCACATACACGGTGTGCAGTCTTGCCTTCACTTCCCCTGCAGCCTGCAGTACACGACATCAAGCATACATTTTCGGTTTTGATGCGATCTCTAACCAGCTCAGGTGGAACCTGGACTGTGCAGATGTGTTCTGTCTGAATAGAAGAACTGACTTGATCAGTGTAAATCCTCAGGAAGTGAACTGAGCAAACTTCAACAAGTATAATCACATCTTCACTTTTTATATCCATCTTCTTTTTCTGGGTCTTTAGTGTCATTACTGAAGGATCTAAAACACGCTAACATCGTGACACTGCACGATATCATCCACACGGACAAGTCGCTTACACTGGTCTTTGAGTACCTGGTAAGACCAACAAAACCTTTGCCCTCTGCTTCTGTGTGACTCATGCTATTCTGCTAAAATGAATATATGACATCATTATTATTCATGTCCCTCTGCAGAGTAGAGCTTGTTTATTAAAACAGTTTCTCTCTTTCACCCAGGACAAAGACTTGAAGCAGTATATGGACGACTGTGGGAACATCCTGAGCATGCAGAATGTCAAGGTGAGTCTCCTCTGGCGGCCTGCTAGCCCAGCCACCTTCACTGCCTCCAGACTTTGTGGCTGCTGCTGGTGTGAAGACAAAAAAAAAAAAAAAGCACTGCTAGTGCACCCCCTGGTGGTGGACTGCAGACAATGTGTATCTAGGGGTTCAACGTCTTGCCCAAGGGTACTTTGACATGTGGACTAGAGAAGCTTGGTATCAAGCTGCCGACCCTCCAGTTAGGTGACGGACTCACTCTACCTCCTGTGCCACAGCTGCAGTGTCTGTGCATTTTAAATTTATTCTGCTAACAAATCTCTCTTCCAAGGGGATTTGGACAAATTGCATATAGGCAACCAAACCTGCAGTGTATGATTTTTAGTCGGCACCACGACTTTAAACTGATTTTACTAACACGGTGCTAGTTGTTGATCTAAAATATGTCTCTTCCAGATCTTTCTGTTCCAGATCCTGCGAGGTTTGGCGTATTGTCACAGACGGAAAGTTCTTCACAGAGACCTGAAACCCCAGAATCTGCTCATCAATGACAGAGGAGAACTCAAACTGGCTGACTTTGGTAATTGATAGTTTTGTATTTGCTTATCCGGGACCGGGTCGCGGGGGCAGCAGTCTAAGCAAAGATGCCCAGACTTCCCTCTCTCCAGACACTTCCTCCAGCTCCTCCGAGGGAATGCTGAGGCGTTCCCAGGCCAGCCGAGAGACATAGTCCCTCCAGCGTGTCCTGGGTCTTCCCCGGGGCCTCCTCCCGGTGGGACATGCCCGGAACACCTCCCTAGGAAGGCGCCTAGGAGGCATCCGAAACAGATGCCCGAGCCACCTCAGCTGGCTCCTCTCGATGTGGAGGAGCAGCGGTTCTACTCTGAGCGGTTCTACCATTAGGATGATAAAGTTACATGTTTTAATTAGATAAATTTGTAGTGTTTTCTAATGAAACCCTTCATGTGGATTTCATTAGTTTGGACTAATTGTGTCCTTTGGATCTGCTTTTGTTTTTCATGTTTCTGGTCCACAGGCCTAGCGAGGGCCAAGTCCGTGCCCACTAAAACATATTCTAATGAGGTGGTAACACTTTGGTATCGGCCTCCCGACGTGCTGCTCGGTTCCTCGGAGTACTCCACACAGATAGACATGTGGTGAGTGGGACTCAGTCATCAGGGGTGATTACAACTGTTAGAAAACACTATAGGACTACACAGTGTAGGTGCAGGCAAACACAATCCTCAAGTACAAAGAATTTCTGGCTGTATTTATTTTAGGTCTCTTGCCACTTCACTGATTTGTGGAGTGAGCACACACTTTTTATTTAGCTGATGCACCTGCAAGCAGATAGAGTAGGTGTCCTCATTGGCAGTAAGGAGACTCTTATGGGATGCAACGATAAATAGTTTCCTCAAATTTCCAAATGCCCTGCTACTTTGACAAATCAGTTCTTTGCCGTTTCATTTGCTGGACATATTGAGATCAGCCTGTAAATGTACAATTCAGAGTTTAATCCAAAAAGTTAATGGTACTTTAACTACACAAGGCTTAAGCCTCAGTCAGGCATCTGTTGGTCACCTTCTCTCTCCTGTCTGTGTCTTTCTGTCAGGGGTGTGGGCTGTATATTCTACGAGATGGCCGCCGGCAGGCCCCTGTTCCCAGGCTCCACAGTGGAGGATGAACTGCACCTCATCTTCAGGCTGCTAGGTCAGTGCTGCCCCCTGCTGACACTGAAGCAGTCTGACTTTTAACACAAGCCTTTAATGGCATTAACCCTGGCACATAACCCCTGTGGCAGCGTGAAAAGTCCCTCCAGCTGCTATGGCCAAGTACGGCTCTAACAGAGTTGATTGAATCTCCCTCCACAGGCACTCCCACTGAGGACAGCTGGCCTGGTATATCCTCCATCGACGAGTTCAAGTCTTATAAGTTCTCCATATACAAGGCTCAGCCACTCATTAACCATGCACCCAGGTAAGACTAGGATATTCATACTCTGCTGTCACTTTATCTTCTGTACATGGATTGTTTTTAACATTAGTGTTGTACAGCTTAATGCCATGTTGCATGTGGTCATTTTTACTAGATATGTTACTGTTGCACACTCCTCCCCTTCACTTCTTTTGTTAGCCCTACTCTGTTCACTGGAGATAGAAAAGAACAAATATTTCTGATCAGACCCAGGTATAAAGTTGCTACTGTGTGTACAACTTTTAGTGAGCTAGACATTAGTATTATTGGTTTGTTTAGTTAGACCTGTGTGCTCTTTGTCGCTTCCTGTAAGGAAATCCTGTGGAATACTTGATTCTGTTTCCTTCCTACACTCGCCAGCATCTGTGAGTCACCCCACCTCTACTGACCTCCCCCCTCCTGCTCTCTCTCTCTCTCTCTCTCTCACCCCCCCTCCATCCCTTTTACTTCTGCCAGTATCCTCCTTCCCAGAATTCATGCATCCCTGATCTACAGCTGGGTGGATAAAGTGAGCAAGGGAGAAACAGAGAGAGAGGAAGTGACTTGCATCAGTGGGGTAGGGACTGTGTGTAAATTACCATGCAAGGTAAAATCAGGAAAATGCATTGACAACAAAGTAAAACACATGTAAATGTAAACAAAGCTGTAATAGTCTGTGGAGGCAAGAAAAAAACAGATTTTGTACCAGTGCCAAGAAAATTTGTTTCAGGACTAAATAATTATAAAATAATAAAAATTGTATAATTAATTTATTGTTATGGTCAGTTTATTTTTGTTTCCCCCCTGCAGATTGGACACCGATGGCATCGACCTGTTGATGTCATTCCTAAAAGTGAGTCTCACAGTATCTGTCAGGCATTAATGCAGTGTTAAAAGCCATGTAACACATTTTGCAGCTATGTTAGGACTGTATTTTTGGAAGGAAGCATGCCAACAACACATTTACACACACACACACACACACACACACACACACACACACACACACACACACACACACACCCCTTCCAAAATGTTCTTTAATGACAGTGCTTCACTTACTGCCCTAAATTTCAGTACGAGTCGAAGAAGAGGATCTCAGCTGATGAAGCAATGAAACAGCCGTACTTCAGGAGCCTGGGGCCACGTGTGCACACACTGCCAGAGAGTGAGTAATGAAATGGCAATGCAGTAATGCAGACTTGGCAGACTCCACCAGTACAGCTTGAAGGATATTGCAGCATACAGTGACAATCAGTTATAGCCTCATAACAAAAACACTATTGCACTGACCAATACTATGTTTTGCAGACATGTCCATATTCACACTGAAAGAGGTGCAGCTGCAGAAAGATCCCAGCTACCGGAACTCATCGTACCCTGAGTCAGGTGAGGAACAATCTAAGATTCAATACTGTGAGTTAGTTTTCATAGCAGTGGCTGTGACAACTTAAACCAGTTTGCTGCAGTTTGAATCAAAATAGCACTCCTTTTTACCTCACCCCTTCTGAGTATTGACTCAAATCATGATACACATACCTGTAGATTCGGTTTGACTTCTCAAGGATATCTTTCTCTTTTTTTCTGTTGCAAATAAACATACATCCTTAAAGCTACAGCATGTAACTTAAGCTAGCACTAGCATGAAAATCAACCTACTCTGCTGCACTCAGCACTCTCTCTCCCTGCTCCACTGCTCTCTATTACACTCCACCAGGCTCTGCCCAGCTATTCCAATAGGTTGTTATGAAATTACAGTAAATGAGAATGCAACAAAACATATTTGATAGAAGGCTTTGACAGCCTCTCCACATTAGGACAGGTTTTGGAGGCTAACAAAATGGGGCTGAAGTTGTATCCTACCTTTTACTTCCTGTTCACAGCAGGAGATACAATGTATCAAATTGCTCCCGGTGGCTTGACTAGCGCCGTTGTGTGGCAGCCTTGTCGTCATCGGTGTGTGAATGTGTGTGTGAATGGTGTATAATCTCCCTGTAAAGCGCTTTGGCCAGTGCATAAAAGCGCTATATAAATACAGTCTATTTACCATTTACCATATGATAACTGTGGTTTCAAACTCAGTCTGATTGTGTTGAATTGTAATGTTGATCTACAGTGTCTGACTCTGCTGTAAAGATATAAAAACACAATGTAAGCTTTTCCTTCCCCCCCCCCTCAGGCAACGGCAAGAGCAGAAGACAAAGCATGCTGTTTTAGAATCTCTGGACTGTATGTTTTTATTTGGGAAGGATCTCCTAGCTGTGCAGTCTCACCGATGGATCAGTAACCTGAGATGGATGTTGGCGTGGAGCATCATCACTCCCCCAAAGCTGCTTGGGAAACTTATTCACAGTGCGACCCCTCCCAGGTTTTGGCCTGAACCTGCCCAAGAGAGACATTTATATACTGTACATCTATATTTATTGAGAAAAGAATTTGCTGCTAAGTCCAACTACTGTCTAGAATTCTAACTGACTCAGTCACTTTAATGAGTACATGCAATGTGTATGTGTAGACTTTTTTTTTTTTCTCTTTGAAGTGATGGTGTTTTTAGATTTTTTTGGTGAATATTTCCATTTTCCTATCTAAACTCCACCTCAAAGCTCCTCAGTGTGAGTAGTGCGTAAGGCAGACGGACAGGGGTGATTCTGTAGCAGCTGAGAAGGGGTTGACTTTCTCTCTCTGCTGCCTCGGTGCTGTTCTCAGCTGCACAGATTATTTGAGACCATTTAGTTTGAAAGTTTGAGGCCAGTTTTTGATACAGCTGGTAATTTGTCCTAACTGGAGATTAGAGTGAGAGCTGTGTCCAAAAAGATCACATTCTTGTCAGATGCATATCATTCCAGGATGGTGTGGTCTCTGTCATGACCAATGAACAAATGCAGGAGGGAATAGGCAGTGTAGAATTATTAAGGGCATTACAGGATTAATTACGCCTGCTGTATTCTAAGATTAAAAATATTTAACTGCAGTTAATAACTTGATCAGACACATTATCTCCTCTGGTCTATTACAAAGAGGAGTCTGCAGTTCTCCCTTTGTATATTACAGAAGTTTTCTTCTTCCTGCCATTCCCATCGCCATCACCTGTAAAAAAAGGATTTTTTTTATTTTTGGATTGCCTCCATCATTGTGTTGCATGCCTGCTCTGTTGTATGAGGAAGTGCACAGCCACTGAACTCCTAACCCAGGGAGCACTAGCTCTAGTCCTGCCCTTAGTGAATACTGTACTGAGTCACAGTCTATTTAACAGTGTTACAAGAGATGTTTTGTATGATATTCTTTATTTGTGGATAATTGTTATTGGTGTGGGATTTTGCAGATGCCCTCCCATTTGAGCTTTTTTTTTTTTTCCAGAGTAAAACTAAAGTTTAAACAAATTACATGAGCTGGTTTGGATTTGTTTTTCCTGATGTGCAGACACCTTAAGGGCAACACGCACAGGCGGCATAACGAGTGTCAAAACACCCACTCCCATTGTCAATGCAAGGCCACACACTAGCGACAAACTGCCTATTTGTCTGGTATCGACATGAGTCAAAAGCATAAAATAAAAGTACTCGCCCATTTTGGTAGTCCCATACTGAACTTGGGTCGCTGTTACTGTGCGTTACCGCCCCCGTGTGTGTGTGTTGCCCTTTACATTTGTCACATTCTGTTTTAGTTATTCTAACTTCAAGGCACTTATGTTCAAGCATTCAGTGCTTTGTTTATTGAAAATGACAACATTCTTCACAATACAAAAAATATACAGAATACATACAGTATACCAAGTCCAGTATAAAAAAAAGAACATTACAAGCATTACAAAGGTATTTCATTGATTTTGAGCTCTTGTCTTCATTAATAGATTCTGAAATAAAGAGTAAAAATAGGACAAGGCACAGTCGCTATCATCTGAAAAGCATAGTGCTTACATAACATAATACCACATAAGTGAAACCATCAGTTTCACATTGTGATGACATTTAAGGATTTTTTCCCCCCCCCACAAGATTAAAAACAACTGAGCTCTGTATGCAGAATGAGAAGCTGGCTAGTCTTCTGCAGCTAGCTACACATCACTACTGTCCATCTTGGACATGGTCATTTGGAAACATGCTGGACTTGATCACAAAGAGCCAGACGTCTCACAGACGTCTCAGCGTATGGCTTTTACCAAGTGCTTTCAACTACTGGCATTTGAAGCAACTCAAGTGCAAAAAGATGAGGTCACATACTGTCTCAGTGGACATTTCTAAAGCAATTTTTGAATAGACAAGAGACCGCTGCTGCTGCTGCTGCTGATGATGATGATAAAATGAAAAACTTTCTAAAAGAGATGGAAGAAGATGGGAGGTTTATCACAGACCTTGGATCAGGATTTGTGGGTGGTGGGGGACAGGAGAAGGGAGGAGGGTGTTCCTTCCAGGTTTGGCAGATGGATGGGCATGTGTCCGTTGATTAGGCTGGGGAACTGTAGAGGAAGAGAAAGGGGATGAGAGTTAGCAAGGAGGGGACGGAGGCTACATGAAAACTGGTTTCCGGTGAGGAACTGCAGCATTGTCACTGCTCTGGTTTCCTGTTTTGTTTTTTTTTAATTCATTGTGCCTCTTCCTTTCCGTCTCTGTCCACTGCACCTTCACAACAGAAGTGGTACAGTGTGTGCGTGCGCCTGTGGAGGGGGTGTGGTGTATGTGTGGTTCACAAATGAGGAGCAGCTCTCAAACCAGTCCACCCTGTTCAGACTGGCTCCCCTGGGCTCAAACAGGAAGTATTCACAGGATTTCCTCTCCCTCTCACCAGCACTGAAACAGGACACCTCTGCTGGACCTGCTTAAAAAGTCTCAACCAGTGTCACAGCTGCTGGCGTCTGCTATTTTGCACATCTTAAACATATCTTTAACTTTGATATATACTGTCTAAGTAAATATCTGCTGGTAAATGCAAAATCTAGAAGATCAAGACCCCAGTCATTTTATTACCTGTTGTGTGTGTGTGTTTGGAAATTGATCTAAGTATCTGCTCAAATGTTCCTGTCATAATCTTCACAGGTTAACAGCTGTTATGAAGAGCAGGGATTGTGTTGCAACATTAATCTCACCTACACAACCTCAACTTCCTCCTCAGCTTGGTAACACTGCCAGTAAAACAATAATACTTTGAGCACCCCCTCTGTTCTCACCTGCTATTTCGACGCTCATACTGTATGTGCACACCTGTATGTGTGTGTGTGTGTGTGTGTTCGCACTTCTTACCTGGAAGATTGAGCTGCGGCCCTGCAGCCGGGCGGGGCTGAGCGGAGCAACAGGGCTCAAGCTGCTCCAGAAGTGGATGCCTGATAACAGCGGACTGTGAGCCAGCAGCAAACCAGAGGGAGTCTGTTGCGGGTGGGGGTGCATGGTGGAAAAGAGTGAGGAGTCTTCATGTAAATAAGAAAAGCCAATGAAGACAAATTTTTTTTTTTTTTAGGCCAAACAGGACTCCACTAGTAGGAGAGCATTCCTCTGAGGGCTCTGGTAATGTAAAACACACGAAATGGTAAATGGACATACTGGCGTTTGGAAAAACAAACTGACGAGACAGGAAGTCTGTCTCTCCCCCAGAATACAGGGGTGATGTGGGGAGGTGGGGGTTGTTGATTTGGGGGAAAAACATATGAAATCAATTTCTCCCCCTCCCCCCTACTTTCCCTTGTGTCACCTTAGAGAACCAAAGCAGTACTGCGACCGGCCCTACTCCCATTATTAATGGAATTATTGAAGCATATGGAATCACTTAGGGCCTCCTCCCCACTCTCATAGGTTGGACTTGCAGGAAAAAAAAATCTGTAAATTGCTTGTTTTCCTCTGATCTCACTTTTACACACTCGTACACAGATGGCGTGAGTGCAGTATTAATTTCTCAATGTGTGGACAAACCTCTGATGTGGCAGACTGGCAGTGTAACAACCCCATTGTAAACATTAAATACCCGTTGATGCTTGAGCCTTTGTGATAATGGCAAAGATCAAACATTAAAACTGAATGACTCCAAGCATTTAGCTCCAAATCTGTGGCAGAAAATTAACAAAAAAATAAATAAATAAAAATGTTGTGTACAACCTGAATCCATCTTACTGTAATCATGGCTTTTGAGACGGGACAATGAAAAGAGGTGAAATCACTGACTTCACCACAATTTAGATCAGCAAATTTATATTTTACAAGCAGTTTTATTGTAAAATTTTAATTTGAGCATAGCCATGTTTCTGCACGGCCTGTTATTTACTGCATGTAAACACTGTGGCAGTAATTTGGGCCTTTGGACCACAGAGCTGTTTACTGAAAGTATTTGAAAGGCTTCATCCCAATCCAAACACACAGTGACTCATTAAATCAAATTCTGTATATTTAAAATTTCATTATGACAAACTGAAATCATACAGCTTTACCTTTTTCATACCTTTTCCCCTCTTTTTTTTCTGGCTGTGAGTGACCACTTGACTAAACAGAGCGGCAGTGTTTCCACGTACACATGCCAGGTTGTGTCAGATATCTGCTGCTGCTCTTTAAGTGCTGTACAGACACTGACATCTTACTCTGTACAGAACCCCATAATCTCCCCATTGTCGGCCAGGCCATCACACAGAGGAGGTGGAAACATAGCATCACAGAATTATTCGTGCTTTCTGAGATTTGATTATTACTGGGCTCACTGTACTTCAGCTGTGGCTTGCAGAGAGCTGAAATAAGAGACCTTGTGAAAATGTGACACAGGGCCGCACTGGGGTGTGTAAACATGTCTTGACTAGACCGAGAAGAAGCAGGTTTTAGAGCAAACTCAGGTGTGTGCAGGGCACACCATGCTATCGTTAATAAACAGTAATTATTCAATCCCAGCATCTGCTGGCCAGATGGTTGGGAAACACTTTGGAAGACAAGCTGGGTTGGTGTAGAGTCTCTAAACCATCTGAATCATGTACTGAGAAAATGCTTACATCCAATGTGCTGCCTGCCGGGAACTGGAGTTATGTATTATTCAGACAAGTCATCTCACCTGTGCAGTGAAGAAGGCAGGAGTGAGGGAGCCAGAGGGCAGTGCGGGGCTGCTGAGGGCGATGGAGCCGATGTCGCTCCCCGTCAGCAGCAGGGATGGGGCGGAGATCTCCAGAGCTTTGGGCTTTTTGTTTTTTGGTGGGAGTCCATCTCCTTGGTTACTACTACTACTACTAGAACTGCTTCTACCACTGCTACTGCTGCTGCTGCTCCTCTTCCCAGGAGGCTGCAGGGCTCGCTCTCTGTGCCCCGAGGAGAGGTTGAGGGGCTGAGCACTCTGGTCAGAGTCCTCCTCCTCCTCTTTGACAGCAGGGCTCCAGCTTTGGCCAGGCTGGGTGTGGGGGGAGGAAGGGGAGTGGGAGTGGGAGGGGAGTTTAGATGGCCTGGGGGAGATGTAAGACTCAGGCTTGGCAGATGGAAGGGAGCTCCTCTCATTGGCGCCAAAGCGGATGACGGAGCGCGGCTCCTCCTGCTGTTCACGGAGGGCACGAAGCAGCTCGGGCTGGTTCTGGAGGGAGCTGATGCTGAAGGAGGAGTAGAAACCTGAGCGGAGGTAGTCGTTCCGACAGTGCTGCGCCCCCAGGGCTGCCAGGGTTCTCTTCTGGGCCTCCTCCTCCCCTTCCTCTTCCTCCTCCTCATCCTCCTCTACCTCCAGCTCAGGGGCCTCTCCTTCCTGGAGGGGTAGCCTACCAGAAGACAGGCCCATTTCCACTGCCTGTAGGTCCATTTTCAAGATCTCAGGGAAGGACACAAACTTATAAACAAACTTCTGGCCAATCACCTTCTTGATGATGTTCTGTAAAACAGAAGCACCAGTGATGACGGGGAGGACTCTTTACATTATTTACCCTAATGTACAGCAAACTGACATTAACCTAGGAAATAATAACAGAACATGCGTAGGATATCATGCATTCCAGGCTAGTGAAGGCAAACTGCCACACTGAAACAGTTTAGTGTTACAGTGCTACAACGGAGCAGGAGCTCTAAAAAGAGGAAGTGGAAGTGTCTATCAGGGCAGAGTGCGGCTCTAAAGAGAAGCACAACAAGGAATCTGTAGCTGCCATGACAATATTAGTCAAACTGTTAAAGAGAAGTAGTCCCTGTACTCGATCACTACTCAGTTTCTCTCACCTTGTCGTAGTAGTAGCGCAGCGCTCTGCTCAGCTTGTCGTAGTTCATGTTGGTCTTGTTCTTGCGTAGCCCCCACAGCTTGGCCACTTCCTCTGACTTCAGGAGCTTAAACTCGCCGTCTGTGGACGTCCAACATATCAGGTGCTTGTGACTCTGGTCAAGCAGCAGCTGGAGCAGGAACTGCCACAGAGTGATGGCACTGTCCATACCTGCAGCAAGACATACAGATGACAAGATCAGTGGGAGAACAGTGAAAGAAATTACCCAGATGACGCAGAGCGTGGAAAACCCGTGATGGTTATTTTTAAGCTCTTCGTCTGATGTCCTCTGGGGTCTTTCTCCTGTGGCCATTTTTACTAAGAGACCAAAGCGAGGTTTTCCGCTGACACAGAAAAGCACAGACACTACCTGAATATATTCCACCTGCCAAGAACAAACCTTAGGTAAAGATGCAAGAAAGCTGTGCTCAGTATGGTCTAGGTTTTATTCCTGTCTAAACTAACAGCTTGTATTTGACTGTTTAGAACTAGAAGAGCTGAAGTTTGATTAAATGCTGTTTCCCCCTGATCTGTGCGAGGTATAACATGTGGAGTAAGGAAGACCAGACCCCTGATGAATAGAACAGTGTATGTTAAAGAGTGTAGTGTAATGTAGCAGCAGAAAAGAAAACATGAGGAGGAACAACAGCTCAAGCCAGAAATATGCTGCGGTTCAACCTGGCCCTCGCTCCACAGGAAGTATGATGGGCCCAGGGTGGGTTATTCCTTCAATAAAGGAATGTGCAGCCTCAAAACTGTCTGGCTGCAGGAGCTCGCGCATTAACAGTGGTGGGATCGTTTCCGTCACCACAGACTGTAACACCACATCAGTACTGAAACAGTTGATTAGTCAACTGGGGGATAACAAAGTGGAAAAACTTTGGATAATCACTTCATCATCAAGTCATTTATCAAGCTAAAACACTGGATTTGCCACACTTCTTGGCTTTACATCACTGTAAATTAGATATCTTGAGTTTTTGGACTATTAATCAGACAAACCAGATCATCTGAATCATCTTGGGCTCTGCGCAACTCTGACAGCCATTTTCACTATTTTCTGACATTTTAAACTTCTTTTTTGAACTAGATTAATCAATAATGAAAAGAGTTTGGCTCCTTCTGCCATATAAAATATATATATATAAGGCATCAAAAGGAGAATTTTGTTCTCACTCAGTTGATAGTTTTTGACCAGAATTGACAAATTTCACACTGCACACATTGCTACATTTTCAACTTCAATTCTTCTCTGTGGATCTGAGCAGTGATTAGTGACAGATGATCAGTAGAAACAATGATAACAAACCTTTCAGCCACTACTCACGGTATCTCTGTCCAGAGGAGAGAGCGAGAACTGAACTCATTTCCGACACAAGCTATCCCCTGAGTTTTCTATCTGCACTGCGAACCTACAAACCTGTCAAAGTCAGGACTTCCTCCTATTCTACTTTCAAGGACAAATGGTGAGGAGAGGGGATCCCACAGCAGGGGAGCATTTCCCCAGTCCTGCCACACTTCCCACAAAAATACCAGAGGGACGGGGTCCAAAGATTAAATCATTGCCCCCATTCCACAGCTCCACCCTTTAACCCACTCTAAACCCAGACTTCACTTTAGCTTCAAAGCAAGGTTTGCCAGTGCACGGCCACTGGGCTGTCAGGTCTACAATTAGGCCAGCGAGACATAAACACTCACCTTTGCAAGATGCTGCAAATAGCACAGTGGACCTGTGGGTCAGAAGTGTCTCAGACAGCACCAGGAGGAGGCTGTTAATACCATGAATTACAATAAAGTCATCATATCCTCACTACTGACACACAAACGGAAATATTAGAGTGATTACATTAGATGTCACTGCCCAACATCAAGGTGAATACAGCCACTCTGAGAACCGCAGACATGGTTCAGCTCTTTCCAGGAATATCACAGAAACACTGTGGCGGTGCTGGTCCGGGATGAGCCGCCCTGCTGCGGATGCTCTTACTGGGAAGTCTCGCTGTGCGCACAAAGCCTTCCAGTGTGTTGGCTGAACGGAAACTCCTAATGAGATTAGGTGGTGTGCGCAGACATTACTTAGTCATGACTAAATCTGCTCTTTTCCTGTTCGCACACGGTGGAAAATTCAACGGGGACTCAATAGAAAATCATCTCTGAATAGCTTAGACAAACTGTGAGGCTGTTTCTGAACTGCTCGCCCTTTGTTCGCCTCTGTTTGTGCAGGCTACGTTTGTATCCGGGAGCTGAAAGTAGCAGTAACGGTTACGCAAAGAGGTCTGGATCATTATTTTTGCTCCACTGACTCATTTTCAAGATGTTGCTCGGACCGGAAGACGCCACAACTTTGTCCGAATTTAAATCAGTAGCGATTTGTGAAAACTTAAAATACCCCCGATCCCGAGAGCTTAACAGGAGACAAAAACTCTACAGCCAAAACACTTTTATATAAAGTGTAAATACGGTGGTTAAGACGACTAACGATGCATAACTTCACTGTCTACAAGCCACCAGGCAACAAAGCGTTGTTCATAGAAATGGGACCAGTTGTTTAGCGTTACCTGCGATCTCCGAGTCGGTTTTTCCCTCTGCGAAACTTTACGGTGAAGCTTGTGTGATTCCTTGTTTTTCCATGCTTACTTCTGGTCTACACGGTTGTGCTGGGCTGAAATAGGATCCTGGGCTTTTTCTTTTTCTGAGCAGGAAGTTGGAGCAGGCAGACACAGAGCCGGCTGACTTCCTCTCCCCTACGATTCCCCAGGCAGTTTGCCGTCTGTGTAAACACACTTTTTCCTCCCCTCCTCTTCGCCGCTGCCTGCCCGCTGACGGACAGCAGTTGGCCTACTCTGTGTCGACACACGGTGATCCAGAAACTCCTACGGCCCGTAAACTGACATCATCAGTCCGCAGCCTGGCGTGGTGCCTTCAGGGCGCCTCGTAACTTTAGACACTTCCATCCATAGTTCACAAGTCGTGTGGCTTATACAATACTGCACACAAGAAAAATCAATATATTAAAAGAAAATGAAATTGCAGTTATGATGGATAGTTTTTGTCAACAAGAACGCTGAAACATTACAACGACTGCACCTCCAGTTCCTCCATGTAATAGGTCATTTACTGGCAATATGTAGAATACAAACACTGTTCTTTCTCAGTCTGTCAGTTTGTTAAATCAGAGTATGGGTCCTCAGTAGGCCAGATGGTAATACTACCATACTAGGGATCTAATGTAATACACTAAACTAGTGTGCTTTAGGACCTAACACTGCAACAATGTGCAATGAACTGTAATCACTTTAAATAGGTAAAACATTACAGAAGACAGGGCATCTTTGTGAGCTCCATTCTGCAAAGCAAAACAGGGAAAAGACT
Organism: Monopterus albus; assembly: GCF_001952655.1. Classification (NCBI taxonomy): domain Eukaryota; kingdom Metazoa; phylum Chordata; class Actinopteri; order Synbranchiformes; family Synbranchidae; genus Monopterus; species Monopterus albus. Next base: position 1,897,803 of record NW_018127887.1, on the reverse strand, counting down.
GCATCCTTAAAGAAACGGCTGAATATATCAGACACTGAGCTGCTGTCATCTGAAGTTAAGGTAGGTCATTCAGTCAAATCGTGGATAGAATCTGAGAGTTTGATGATCGACTTAATCACATAAGAATCAGTTTCATCACTCCCACCTATAGCATTTTGCCCAATTAACAGACTGAAGTGTGAATGTTTCTATTATTGTGCTGCTCAAAATGACTGACAGCAAGCAAAGGCATCACAATAAACAGGGTACTTCTCTCATTTCATGTGCAGGCAATTTATGATTAATTTCTTCACAGGTCTTTTAGAGAATAAAATGCACTGCTGCCACCACACAAGCATCTACATACTTGATTTTGTTGTTGGTAGTAAAATAATATGGTTCAGCTATTACACTTTCAGTAAAAACAGGTTACCTGTCAACAACTACTGTAAAAAGATCAGCGGTCCAATGGTACAACAAACTTCACTATCACATTCGGCTTCTTCAAACACCAGAGTGTTTTTGTGCCGCGGGTGCAGTTCTGGGATTACGTCAAATGAACGCATTTGGATCAATATGTTCAAACATCTCTGTGTTTGACCAACCTGTGGAGGTCAGTGTCCCTAAAGGTGACGCCGAGAGGCGTGGCTTCATGGGCCTGGTCTGATTGGCGGCTGAACTTTCTGCGGCCGAAGGTGGTACCTGGCGGAGCGGCGGGCAGCGCTCAGTGCAGCACAGGCCCGCTGAAGCGTAATGCCTCGTTTTACTGTCCACGTCCGTGATGAGTGGCTGGCAGTGCCATGCAAGGATACCACCAACACCATCCAGTGGCTCGGACAAGAAGCTCTTAAACGTTACACGAAGAACAAACCAGACAACGGTGGCATCACTGACGTGAAGAACACTCGTTTCTGTGCGCGCAGGTGCCAGGGTTTGGGTTTGTTGGACGCGGATGATACCATCGAGGATGTACTGGAGGATAATGACTTTGTCGAGCTTGGTAATGACTCTATGGATGAAAAAATATTTTTAAAAGTATAGTCACATTTTGGGGACAGCGATGTTTTGCCATTATCTGTGCGTAATCTGTGCGTAATTGTGCTAAGTCATATACCAACGGTATGAAACATTGAATGTAATTCGTTATCTACCAATAAGAGTAAATGTTTACAGTATGCGTTACTATCTTGTACTTCCAGCTATTGAAGGAGATTCCATGTCTCCTCACTTTATCCCGTGTGAGCGTGGAGTTTCTACCATGTATCCTTAAACTAATGTGCCATATACAATATACTGGGTACATTAATGGGCACTAAATACTATTTATTACATCCGCTTTTCATTTGCCCACGTTATTACATTGTTTTCGATTCTGGTTAACATTGAGGTTAATACTGATTTTTTTTTTATAAAATACATCCGAGTAATATATATATATATATATATGTACACACATAAGATGGGGTTTTACAGTGTAGGACCACACTGTCTTTTACTGAATATTATCCTTAATTAGAGTGTGTGAAATAGTACAACAACATACAAAGAACCTGAAGAAGTAAGTGTTTGCCCATTTTTCTATTTAAAATCTGAAACTATGATTTTGACTACTGCCGTTTAACACGTCTCTCGCTGTGCAGTATCTTTCTTTGGATGGCAACAGCCTGACATCAACCGATTTGGTCAACTTAGGCAGGGGACTCTACAAGATAAAGGTAATGATCGACAAATGTATTTGGCTGGTCTCTGGTAATCTTTTAACTAATCATTCACTTTACCACCATTTTCAGCTGACTCCAGAGGCAGAAACAAAAGTTGTGCAAGCCAGAGAACTTGTGGACACCATTGTCAAAGAAAACAAAGGTTAAGATCAATTTAAGAGTAAAGACCATAAATGTATGTCAGATACATTAAATGTACTTCTCTTACTTTTAGTCAGCTATTGAAAAACTACAGTACTCCAGAAATGAATGATTCAGTGTATTCAGGTATC
>NW_018127887.1:1886566-1895815 GCF_001952655.1 Monopterus albus | reverse complement strand
TTCCCTGTTCTTCCAGTTGTCTATGGAATCACTACAGGTTTTGGCAAATTTGCCCGAACGATCATTCCTGTCAGCAAGCTCAAGTAAAGACAAGTTTTAAATTACATTTTTTTCTAATCTGAAGATCTTCTGCCAAGAGACTGAGATCTTGATTGACAGACTTGTCTTTTTTTAATTCTGCAGGGAGCTGCAGGAGAACTTGGTGCGGTCGCACTCAGCAGGTACTAAAACTCTCCATAAAGACCGTTTACTAGATTTTTAAAATGTCCAGGCATTCAGGGAACCTGACAAAGCCCCTTACGTGTCACGGTATTTAGATTAACATCAATGTTATACTGCCGTGTGTAGGTGTGGGAAACCCGCTAAGCCCAGAGAGGACCCGCATGTTGCTTGCTCTGAGGATAAATGTTCTGGCCAAAGGATACAGCGGAATTTCTTTGGAAACCCTTAATGCCATGATCAAAGCCTTTAATGGTGAGTTTCACCTGGACTCACCAGCCTCATTTAGCCTTAGCAAATATGAGTTATCAGCTTCAGTAGACTGAGATACCACATCCTTTAAGGATTAGCATCGGAGAAGCTGACTGTCATATAACTAATCTTCATCTCTAACTCACTTTGTCCCTGCAGCTTCCTGCCTCTCCTTTGTCCCAGAGAAGGGAACAGTGGGTGCTAGTGGAGACCTGGCACCCCTCTCTCACCTGGCCCTGGGGCTGATGGGAGAGGGAAAAATGTGGTCTCCCAAGAGCGGATGGGCAGATGCCAAATATGTAATACTGTATAGTTAGAATAGTCCTTTCTGTGCTTGCAAAACAATAACTCGCTTAATGCTGCAGGAAATGTGCCTTTTGCTTGTAAGAGTAAAAGGTGGCAGGGACCAACAGGAAAAGTTGCTTGCTTTTTGGTGATGCTTGACCTCTTACATGTTTATGTTCTTCTTTCATTTATGGCCAGGTCCTGGAGGCCCATGGACTGAAGCCAATATCACTAAAACCTAAAGAGGTAATGTTTAAACCAACCATGCTCTGATATTTGATTTGCCTGAACTAAAGACACTACCTGCGGGTTAAGTGGGAACACGCTGTGTTGTCTCTCTCAGGTAAAGGAGAAGAATCACAGTGTAATATACACTTGATCAGACTGATTGATGTAACATGTGACATACATACATGTTACATTAGCCAGTAGCGGCAGAAGAAATCAGCTGCTTTATTAAAAGTAACAATACAGGGTGTAAAAATATTTCTCCATCCAAACCATTACTTGAAGTACCTAACCACTGTTTGAAAACTTACATGTACATACTATTGTATTAACCGATGAGATATTCTGCATGCAAAGTAGTAACTACTGCAGCTCTCAAATAAATGTAGTAGAGTAAAAAGTACATTATCTTCCTCTGAAATATAGTGGCATGGAAGTATAAAGCTGCTTAAGATTTAAATACTTTGTAAACTTCAAGGATCCCAAAATTTTACTTTAATACAATACATCCCACCACTGTCAATCATCAGTCGGCTTTAGGAACAGCTCACACCCTGTCTTTCCTTCACAGGGCATTGCTCTGATCAACGGGACCCAGATGATTACCTCTCTGGGGGCAGAGGCTGTAGAGCGCGCCCAGGCTATCGCCAGGCAGGCAGACATCATTGCTGCTCTGACGCTGGAGGTGTTGAAGGGAACCACCAAGGCCTTTGACAGTGGTGAGTAGTGGCAGTGGTGGACAACACAATCACAAAAGATGGAATTATTTACCTTCTGCATCTTGCCTAGCGTCTCTCATTTTCTGGTCTCCTCCCATATAGACATCCATTTGCTGCGACCTCACCCAGGACAGGTAGAGGTGGCCCAACGCTTCCGCTCACTGCTGGACTCTGATCACCATCCATCCCAGATAGCAGGTCACAGGACAAACCTAGATTCTGAAACAGACAAGTAATGATACAAAGCTAAGGTTTACCAGGGCCACATTTTGTGGAGTTTGTATATTATTTCTTATGTTTGTGGGTATGTTCTCCTGTTCAAAACACATACATCTAGTGGGGACTATTGCAGAGGGATTTATAAGGTATAGCTTTTTGGTAATATAATGCCCGTATTGTACCCCTAAACACCTAGTCCTTATTTTGGTGTTGGTGTGTTTTTCCCAGAGAGCCATCGCTTCTGTGACAGAGTCCAGGATGCCTATACCATGCGATGCTGTCCTCAGGTAACCTCATGTAAAGTTTATTTGTGTATCCCCAAATCACAAGTTTATCCCAGAGGGCTTTGCAATCTCTACACCATCTATACATAGATTCTCACTTTGGAAAAGGGAAAAAAACCCCTCGGTGGTGGATTCTTATGTTGTACATATAAAACCCACAGAAATGATAGTCCTGAAGCCAAACATTATGATTTTTCTAACTGGGCTAAGACAGTATTGTGAGCACTGTTCAGTTGTTCCTGAGCATAACCTTCTCTTTCTGCAGGTTCATGGCATCGCCAATGACACAATAAAATTTGTCCAGGACATTATCAATACAGAAATTAACAGTGCCACTGACAACCCTGTATCCTTACTTGACTTGCCAGCTAAGGGAGGAGTCTCTAATATCATAAATTCTCCATTCTACCGCAAACTTTGTGTTGGATTTGATTGGAAATCAGAGGTGACTTATTTTTCTTAATGGCTACACAAGATGGTGTTTGCAGAAAGAGGTGAGACCATTTCAGGTGGAAATTTCCATGGAGAATACCCATCTAAGGTATACACATCACCTCAGTGTAAGTTACCTATGACTCATACAGTAACATTTCTTTTTTTGGTATTTGATCACAATTATCTTGTTCCCTCCCACAGGCTTTGGACTTTTTAGCCATTGCAGTCCATGAGCTGGCCTCTATCAGTGAGAGGAGGATTGAGAGGTTGTGTAACCCCTCTCTGAGTGAGCTGCCTCCCTTCCTCGTCAGCGAGGGAGGACTCAACTCAGGCTTCATGATTGCCCACTGTACTGCTGCTGCTCTGGGTTGGTGTGCAAAAAAGTAAAATGGAGCATGAGCATTATGTTACTACTTTGTTCATGTCAAATAAAATAGATTTTTGTTGGCAAATAACATTGAATATGAATTCCTCCTAGAATATTTTTAACATGTATTATCATTATATTCATGTTTTTACTACATGCTTTAGCATGAACCTTTCTGTATTATGTTTAGTTTCAGAGAATAAGGTTTTGTGTCATCCAGCTTCTGTGGACTCCTTGTCCACCAGTGCTGCCACAGAGGACCATGTGTCTATGGGAGGCTGGGCTGCTAGAAAGACCCTGAGGGTCATCGAGCACGTGGAGCAAGGTTAGATTTCTCCCTCCTTAGTGTATGTGTTATTATTGCTTTGCTAATACAATTCTCATTAGAGTAACTGTTTAATCTTGAGGAACAAATATGAGAATAAAAATGGTAACACGATGATCCAGGTATTACATTAACAAACTACAATATAATCAACTATTTCAATGGTTTCCTAATGTAGGTATTGCAGACATGTGGTGAATCCCAAATACTTGAGCTGCTACATACTATAAGCTCTAACGGCTTTCAGAATGATCTGGAAACCAAACCAATGTTAGTCCCGCACACTATCTAGTATGCAGTGTTGACTACAGCACTGTGAGCTTAATGTCATGCAACATAACAGTAGTAGTGACATCCAGGGTTGTGCAACATTTAATTGTGACACTAAAAAGAGGATCCATTTAAATGAGAACAATTAAATATGGTGCTACTGAAAATAAACACAGACAGTAAATTTATCAGCAATATTAAGCATTTTGCTTAATCTAAATTATTTTTTTCTGTGCTTAGTTCTTGCTATAGAGCTGCTGGCAGCCTGTCAGGGCATTGAGTTCCTCCGCCCACTTTGTACCACCACTCCATTGGAAAAGGTCTATGACCTCGTACGCAGTGTGGTCAAGTAAGTCAAACAGATGTGGCCAAGGTACACAACTTTCAGTCTACTGAAATGGTGTACCAGATAGTTAATATTTATCCTCAATTCCACGTCTGACTTTGACCTTTCTACTCTTCTGCCTTTAACAGACCATGGATTAAAGACAGATTCATGTCTCCAGACATTGAAGCTGTTCAGCTTCTTCTACTTGAGCAGAAGGCAAGTGCTGACTCTAATGGTGTGCCTATAAAATGTGTTCACCATGTATGTAAGCTCCACTGGAAAGTAAAGTGGAAGGATTTCTTCTTTTCCTCGTTTATATGTTCAACTCAGGTGTGGAATGTGGCCAAGCCTTACATTGACAAGTATCAGTCAGAGTACATCCCCGAGTCCCGTCCTGTCTCTCCTACCGCCTTCTCCTTGGAGCCCCCAGCATCACCGAGGAAGCGTGTTCGCCATGAGTGAATGCATGTCCAAAATGTTTTGTTTTTCTCTTTGCAATAATTAAAAACTTCATGTGTTGATACATTTGTGAATATGAACGAAAACTAGGGATGGTACGTGCATGATATGAAGTGTATGATTCAATTCAATCCCGATACAATGACAACAATGTACAACTAGCTGCAGAACACATACTTTATTTCTTTTGTAGCACTGGTTTGATTATGTAAAGACCAACCAGATATATTGACTGATGTTTTGTTAGGCTATTTACAAAAATTTATGCAGTTGCTGGTGTACGGAGACCACATGATATAGGTGTCGCTAGACAAAATGACACATATTGTGACATTTTTGTATCATGATATATTAAATTTCAATATATTGTACAATCCCTAATGAAAACCAGCCAAAACCTTGAAGACTAAAGATAAAAAATCCAATGATATAGTGTTGTTTTAGCTAAATTCAAACTGTGATTTTGGAGATGAAAGTTTTTAATCCTCAAAGATATCTATATGTGTGTATACACACACACACACACACACACACACACACACACACGCCCAGTGGCCTCTTTATTAGTTTCACCTGTAAAATATAATGCAATCCAAGTCAGCTCAGCCATGAATTCTAAATGATAACAGTAATCAGTTTTGTTTGACACTGTCAGGTGGTATTAATTTAACTAAGTTTATTATTGTTGTAGTTTGCAGTGATGCTGAACTGGACTTGCACTGATGTGTTTCTATTTTTCCAGCCCATTTAAAAACATGAGGGGGAAGCATATTGCAAACACATCAATACAAGGTTGTCCAATAGAACACCAACACTAACTTCAGTAACAAACATCCAGTTTCACGTAACACCTCTTGGAATTTAACAAGAACTGGCTATTACAAGCTTTGTAACAGTAGAATATGTGGCAGAGCTGTTATAGTGGGCTCTTTAGATTGCATAGAGTGGGTGTACCTGGAGAGTACATTTCTTTACTAATTACTGGTGTTGAACCCTCACCACTGTGCATTAGAGTTATATTTATCTAGACTATTGTTGTCCCTTTGAAATGTACTGGAGTTTTTATTGCCACATTAATAACTCAGTTGTTGCACCATTTCCATATGAAATCTTTGATGATGCAGCACAAACATAACTTTGATTACATGTTTTTTTCTAGTGTAATTATACATTTCCAACTTAGACAGCTCAACATTAAAAGCCTTAAAAATTGCATTCTTTAATCATTTGCGTAATGATGTGATCACCGCTCTTGACTCACTATTCCCACTATTAATTCTGTACCTTTTACATCCTGATACACTAATGTATTTCTGGTGTTAAGTGCTGCAAGTATTCACAGTATTGCAGTAGTAGTAATACCCGCTGCAATAGTAGTAGTGATATGACCTCCTAGTCTCACTGTTGTACCATTAAGATGTCATATATTATTAAAGGACTGAATGAAGATAGAAGAGCTGAGGCTTACAGGAGCTCTTCTATAGAGAGAATAAGGTCAAGCCCAAGACTGTAAATCATAACAGCATCTTACTCTATAACACAAAGATAGTCAGTTCACTATATGACAGAAAAAAGATTACATTTTCACAACTGAGATGCTATGACCAACAAACATTTATATGAAAAATTAGTATGATTTTAAATTTATCAAAATGGTTCCAGTTCAATGTTTTGTTAATTCAGAGAAGTTACTGATCACTTCAGCTCTAATTATCAGTGATGTAGAGTTCAAGTAAAAGATACATTCACACGCAGATTAACAGCCCTAGAACTGCCCTATTTGTTTAGCAAGAGATGAGCAAACTGTCTTGACTATAAAAGCTAAACAACTGTCTGTCTGTGAAATATTAAAATACATTGGGTGTTTTCTTTGGTTTGCAGCCACACTGCTTTTGTTCTTTGTGTGTGTTCAACATTAGGGAAGGGGGTTTAACAGAAGCTTCCTAGTATAATTAAACAGTGCCTGCCTGTCCAGGCTGAGACGCCACTGTGCCATCTGGAGGTACTGTCCGTAAAAACCTGAGGAAGATAAAGCATCACAGTCACAGACCTGCAGACCTTTGGTCAACAAATTCAAAGGTTAGACAAACAGATAGAAGAAAAAGGGACAAGTCTGTTGTATGTCATTTGATGGGACCACAAACTGTGTTGTTGCTGCAATCTCAACCTGTTCCAAACATAACTTCAACTGCTAAATTTATTTTTCTGTAGTGACTTGTGAACACTTTTCATTGCGTGAAACACAACAGTCCAGTAGAGTACTTCCATAGAGAGGAACCTCTGTAACAGAAGACACCAGGGACAAACATTTTCTAGCTCAACTTTCTACCATAGGTTCATGTTCTCAGTGTTTAGCAAACATTTATGAACTTCAATGTACAGTACTGTGCAAAAGTTTTAATTTATTTCCATCATGCAATACCATCAGAGAGGTGTCTGAGCGGTCTCAAATTCCTTCTACAGCATGATAGCAACCCCAAACATGTAGCCAGAGTGATAAAAACTACCTTGAATCCTGCAACAAATGGTCTTGCTCGCACAGAGGTCTTAGCCTCACCATCATGGAGTCCATCTGGGATTACATAGACAGAAGACACAGAACTGTGGCAAGCTCTCCATAATGCTTGGGACAAACTACCAGCCAAGTAGCTTGAAAAACTGTGTGCTAGTTTAGCTATTGGAGAACTAGGCCTGTTTTAGCTGCAAAAGGTGGTCATTATTTTTAGCCACGTTACTTTTGGTGCCTAAATCATTTGCACAATACTGTTGTACGTTTCATTACATTCACCCTACTCAAAACCCATAACCTTATGTAAATTTGGTGTCTGGAAGCATAATTTATTAATACAATCCAATAAACAACTTTAATTTAGTAAGAAAAACTACTTTTAATTGTTACATTTATGGAATTACAAACATCCAGGTTCAATTTAAAACACAGCCCAGTGTTGTCATCAGCTTATGGGTACTCACAAATAAATAAATAAATAAATGACCACAACTAAATCAATGTCATTGCATGAACAACAAATCCAATTAGATGGCGCTACGGAGCTGTTGCTGCAACGACTTTAAACAAAGAAAAAAAAAAAGGGTCTCCTTCGAGCCGGATTCGAACCAGCGACCTAAGGATGTCAGCAGTAATACCTCTACAGTCCTCCGCTCTACCAACTGAGCTATCGAAGGGACACTGAACATAACTTTCGAGCTTTTGTATATAAAGCGTAAAAGTTATATTTCTATTCTGTCTTTATAGATGTATAATAATTGTATACCAACTAACCAGCTATATCGCCAAAGTCCTGTAGCACGCTATCTAAGCGCTAATGTTTGATGCCTAGCTAAGCTAGCTAAGTTCTGTAACGTTAATTTATTAGCTTCCAGTGATGTTAGAGTGAATACAAACGTTAGCATCATATGAAATGTTTTAGCTTAAATAAAGACACTTAGCTTTTGGTTGGTTTTTAAACAAAACCCAAAAAATAGCGTTAGGTACTTTTGAAAAGAAGCCACGTGTTATGAAAGTGAAAGCTATCGCGACGTGTTCGATGCGACTGCGACCCCGACACCTGACTGCAAGCTAACGTTAGTTTCTCTCAAAGTAAAAAAAAAATGCGCACGCCGCTTTGCAATAAAACGTTTGATATTTTTAAAGAGAAAAGTTTGTTTTAACATGCTTAGCTAAACAGCACACTTATGACGCATCCCAATTTCCCATGTCACCTACTTGTTGCTGGCACAATATAAACAAAATCTCAACTTGAGAAGTTTCGGATAAGTACACGTCAAGAGCACGCCTGAAATGTAAACAGCTAATCCTGACTCTGGTCGCTGCAGCCAGTCCTAGCTGACACTGGGCGATAGGCGAGTTACACCCTGGACAGGTCGCCAGTGTATCACAGGACTGATAATTAGAGACAAACAACTACACTCGCTCATACGGGCAATTTAGAGTCACCAATAAACCTAAGCTGCATGCATTTGGACTGTGGGAGGAAGCGGGGCTACCTGGAGAGAACCCACACAGGCAAACTCCACACAGACAGGCACTGGGTCGGCCGAGGCTCGAACCCGTGACCTTCTTGCTTTCAGATGACAGCCTAGCCTAGGTCAGGATCAGTGGTTCTCAAACATTTTTTGTCATTCCCCACTTAAGAAGTTGGGCGAATTTTCAAGCCCTACTTGTCAAAAAATTATAACGAAATTGGCCAATTTTAAAAATTCAAATTGATTGAAATATCAAATAACACTAAGTTGAAAACGGGTAAAATATAAGTACAACTGTATCATTTGACAGAGGGATAGTTTTCAATTTTTCAGCACTTGTTTCATCCAGCATAATCGACACCATGTCTACTGTTACAGGGAGAATTCGCTGCTCAGCAATTGACTGGGGTGTGTTGTCTCTAAATGTCTTCTTAATTTGTTGGGTCTCATGCTGTCTGCTGCCAGCGGCTTAAGACACAAGACACTCTGCCCCCACCATTCCCACCGTGAATCCAAGAGCAGGATAGGGTCCATCATATTTTATTTTCACCTTTGGTTGATAAGGCTACTGCCTGTTGTTTCTTTGTCTGCTTGCGCTGAATCGCCTGCTTTTTTTGTGGTCCATGTAACAAATTTATCTATTTACATTATTATGCCCACTACCGATAGTCGAACCTCGGTCCGAGTGGACCATATTCTCCACCTCCATTGCCGATGCAGCTGTCCGGAGCTGTGGCCGTAAGGTCTCTGGTGCCTGTCGTGGTGGCAACCCCCGAACCCGGTGGCGGACACCAGAAGTAAGGGATGCTGTCAAGCTGAAGAAGGAGTCATTTTGAGCCTGGTTTGCTTGTGGGACACCTGAGGCCGCGGAC
>NW_018127887.1:1882891-1884250 GCF_001952655.1 Monopterus albus | reverse complement strand
AGTCTGGGCATCTTTGCTTAGACTGCTGCCCCCGCGACCCGGTCCCGGATAAGCGGAAGAAAATGGATGGATGGATGGATGGATCTATTCAGCTTTATATTTTGCAATACAAGTCAATGGGAGCTCAAAGTGCTGAGTCAATGACAGTCTTGGAGTGCCATCTGGTGCCCCGCCCACACCCACACTTCACACCTACTTGTTTTACGTAGCAAAGCCATTCAGGTATCAAAGTGTTCAGCTCTTCAAGGACAGTCATTTCTAAACTTCATACTTTTGAAATATTTAGCTTTATTTTGACAATCTTGCCCCATTCAAACGCATGGGGAAATTTTACTTCAGCATACTTTCAGCTATTTCAGGTATCAAAATGTTCAGCTCTTCAAGAACATTCATGCTTATCTTCAGGATTTTTGTAAACCTTATACCTTTGACATATTTAGCTTTATTTTGAAAGTTTTGCCCCTTTCAAGTGAATGGGGAAATTCTACATCATACTTTCAGGGGTATTTCAGGTATCAAAATATTCAGCTCCTAAAGGACCTTCATGCTTCTGTTCAGAATTTTTCTAAACTTCATAATTTTTAGACTATTTAGTTTTATTCTGAAAAATCTTGCTCCATTCAAATGAATGGAAATATTCTACTTCAGCATACTTTCAGGTATTTCAGGTATCAAAATGTTAATAAGTGGACAACCACAAATTTTGACGGTTGTCTCCTAAAGTATTAGGATTTTTTACTCAGATGGGAAGGCGGAAGTCAGAGGTGGAACCCTTCTCCAAGTACAGCACATTTCTGAATGTCTAAATATTTATAAGACCGTCACTGGTAACTGTTAAATGACAAAATGAGGGCACAGGGGAATGTTTTTTATTTTCTTTATCCTTGTGTGGGTGGTTTTCTGCACGAAGGCCGTTGAACGCTGTCGCACGTGTATTTCATAGCAACGAGTGCTACTGGGAGAATTCGGTGTGAGACAGTGTACCTCGGGCAGAGCTGTCTTTGGTTCTGGGGCTGGGCATAGCCTATGGGGAAACTGTATTATAGAATTTAGCTGTTGATTGGGAGAACCCCCAGCGGTCACATGCATCAGAAGCTAGTTCTGGTGTAGGAGCTTCGTGACGGGATCATGATTCTGGGCAACGGACCATTCTAGCTGAAACGCCAGTCACGTGTGCATAATTTTCAATATGTCTGCAAACGTTCAAGAGTGGAAAATGTGTAAGCCTGACTCTTTGGGGTCAGTATTCTATACGTTTTTGTTTAAATGGTTAAATACAGTTTCTAAAGATGAGCAGAAAAAAAATGTTTTGTTGCATGGGTCCAAATAATGCAAAAAAAAAAAAAAAAAAGGCGGGGT
>NW_018127887.1:1881021-1881968 GCF_001952655.1 Monopterus albus | reverse complement strand
CAATGTGGGAGGCATGGAGTCATAGTCTTTCTTGTAGTCAATCCAGTCAATCCCCCCAGTGTGTGGCCCCGGTCCGGTCAGGGCCAGCTGAGGAGAGACTGTGAGGCGCGCCCATTTATAAGCTTTAGTTACTTTTCATAATTTTAGTTTCCTTTAGTTACTTTTCATACCTTTATTTTCCTTGCTTATATATATTAAAACTGTATTGATGGCTGCTGTATTTTACTGAGTGAAATTTTAGAACTGTTTACCTTAAATTCTGTAGAGACAGGATGTCTGCATCTTCAAGTAACCAGATGGCCTGTTTTACATTTTAACAAAGACCTGTTGGCCTGTTTTGCATCTTCACCTAGACCTACTTAGCATATTCCAAATTCTTCTTTGTCATGGGATATCTTGCAGAGACAGGGGGCCTACAACCTGAGATGACCACTTGGCCTGTTTAGTATACTCACTAGGTCCTACAACAGCATCAAACACAGGGGGGCCTGCAGCCCAGACCACCCATTGTTCAGTGTTCGATTGATCAAGCTGCCACCTGAGAAGCACACACACACACACACACGCCTGGTTTAGATCACATTTCAGCAAGCAGACGCAGGCAGGGGTTGACCTGCTCACGCCAAATGCCCAATAGGATAACGAAGTGTGAAATGTTGTACCTCTGTCCAGGGCAGGCCTAGCCCAAGAAGATAAATGTAATGAGAAAACGTAACTCGTTGTTCAGAGAATGGATTTCCTACGGGAGCTCTGTCTCTCACATCCCAGTGTTGTAAGACTTCACCTGTGTCCAGACATTGAGTAAACTTCCTGTTGATTTTAAACAGTCCTCTTCTGTCTTCACTTCTCGCGCTTTCAATAAAAGAACTTGGGTAAAATCTAACAATAGTAAAGAAATGACATTCAAACACTCATCACTAAAGATATCAGCAGAGGAAAATAAAAGA
>NW_018127887.1:1876848-1880720 GCF_001952655.1 Monopterus albus | reverse complement strand
CATGCAATTACAAACACACCTTTCATCTAGACACGCTTTTATTAGGAGATGGAAATCGCCTCAAGGCATTTTATAAACGAACACATTTATTAGCACTTTTATTCTATTTCTGAATCTGTGTGTATGTACATGCACGTGTGTTTGTGGATCTGTTCATGTTTGATTGCTTAAATGTATCTGCCCATTCCGTGCCACAGCTTCACCGGCTCCTGTGGAGTGTTGACCATGTCCATCCAGTGATGTAGCTGAGGGCCTCTGGTGTACATGAAGGGCCCTAACACCAGCACTCCCAGTAGGACTGGAGGCTCTGGGAGAAAGATATATGAATGTCACTGTGTCAGTGTTTTGTATCTTATTTGCAACAATATTAGGGCAATATTAGTGTCCTCTCCCCCCTTGAAGGTGAAGTTAATTTTATTTTCTATATAGCAGCAGATCACAACATAGAAAAAGGCATGATGAAGTCGTACCAAAGTCAGTGGCATTAACCACCAAGCTATGGATTTCAGCCATTTCAGCATTTTCAGAGCAATTCTTCAGCAATCAGCATCCACACACATTTTCTTCAGGAAATGCATTTGTCTAGTTTTAATTTACTTGTATTAATGACCCATTTCTAATTTTCTCCGTTGGTTAGACTGACTTTAAAGTGCTTTTCTACCTACACACTGATGGATACTCAAAGAGCTTTCATTATTTGCCCAATCATTCAAACACTGGTGATATCACCTGGAGCAATATGGGATTCAGTGTTTTGGCCAAGGACATCAATATGTGGACTGGAGAAGCTTGGCATCGAACTGCCAACCCTACGATCCGCAGCTGTCCAACTGTACAAATGGGCAAACGTATGGATGGAACAGGCCTAATGTCTGTGTAGCCTATTTGTTGTAATGTGTGTGTTTATTTCTGGCTGTGGCTGAAGCATTGGTTATCCTCCAGATAGCACAAAAAACATAAAACCTCCATTTTTTAGGCCAATGTAATACCATTCAAGGATAAGGCTCTGGGTTCCCTCAACAGGTCACAGTGTCACTGTTGGTGCCAAACAACATATTGGGAGTTACTGTAACTGTAATCAACAAGGTAACTGTAATCAACCAGCCCAGGATCAGCTCAACAGCAGTGATAACACTTTTATGTCTGCATTGCCGATTGCTGTGATGTTGTGCTGTATTACTGATGGTGAGTGCAAACATTGTATTTTAGAGTTACTAACGGGGTTAAATTGATCCATCAAGTTTTGATAATCAGGATAACTGCATTTTACTGTAAATAGACTTTTTTTTTTTCAAATGTTTTGCTATTGCACATCACAAACACGCTCACAATATTTGCTGTCAACATCTTGAGTTGCCAGTTAATATATAGGTAAGAAGCCATTTGATAGCCAGGAGTAGAAGCAGGTAAATATCTAGTATCTGAATATGGAAGACTATGTTTGCATTTTATTTCTCTTCTTTTAAACTAATTCACAATTTAAACACTAGGTGGCGACATTTCTTCATTTTAAGAAATGAAAGCCCTTTCTTTGAATTCCCCTAGCTGTACTCATGACAAAGACCAATAAAATCCAACCCTCAGTTTATTTGTAGCCTATTCCTGTAGACAGTAACATACAGTGAAAACTGACCGTGTGAAAGAAGATGCTAATGCAAAGATGTTTACCTGATTTACCTGCTCCACTCCAGGATCACTTCTGGGTTATCAGGACATTTATCAGCTGATTGGATTTAATGAGGCAGCAAAGTGATGACAATAATTACTTTCAGTCAGTTTATTTTAAAGACTCATAATGATAAATATGACTTGCTGTCAGCTCCGAACATCTTCACTCAACCAAAATGAACATATATTTATCTTGTCCTGACGTGTCTGACAGCAAGGAAATATATTACAGGTTGAATAGAACAGGGTCACACCAGTGAGGCAGCAGACATTCCTCTCATAACACAGGCAGACTCCAATCCCCAGATTTTTTCCATCCTTGACTGAGATTATCATCCTGTCTGCCTCTGAAGTGAGCATCCAGGGACAGCTACTTAACCCCCTCCCCCAAACTCTTGCCTACCCACCTTAAGTAAAGGTTTGAAGGGTGATGTTCAAGACGTACCGTCAATCAGACGTGCTAACAGGTGTGTTCATAACAAATATGAGAGTTCTAAAAGTACTTTGAATCTCTGTTCTGTTTCCATACCACTAATATAAAGTACACCAAGTAGGAACAAACTAACAGACTGTGTGTGTGTTAATGAATGTCAGTTCATCGGTGACCAATTCCTGTTTGAAAATACCACAAACAGCAAGTAAAAATGTTTTTCCTGTGCCGATGTCATGAGTTTTCCAGGAGCTTTTTCAGATTGTGAGAAGAGTTTCAACTTTTCTAAAATGATTGTAGCATGCCTATTAGTATTGTTCTTTATATACAATACAATTTTTTTATCCATCTTCGTGGATTTTACTACATCATCACAGAATGCAACATTTAGAACAAACACCAGGTTACATGCAGTTATTACTGATGTGGATTTGTACTCCACCACTTGTATAAGTGATCAGGAAGTAAGAGAGAGCGAGATAAAGTATATATTGCATATTTTTGTACCGGACAAACCTTTAATTAGTGTAATATGCAAAAGGGGTAAAGTAGGACCAGCACTTAACACAGGTTGAGGCTGAATTCGCTTTTTCAAGTATCTTAACAGATACATAAAAGAATAATTCACACCCATGGTTTGTACAGTGTTAAAAGCTGTCAATATCTCCTCTCCAGCTGTTGATGAAACTGCAATTTGTTCTGCTTTTATTCATGCCATGTGGCAGGTGACATGACACAGGTACACTTTAGGCCTCTCTGGGTTTTTCTACCATAACACTAAAAATTAAAAATGGGACATATCTGCCTGTCTGACTTGTGAATACTGAGTGAATATCCTACAGTTCCCTGATTTCACTCTTGCTAATAATTAAGTCATCTGTTGACTATTTCCTGTGCAATAAAGGAATGTGTCAGGTGATGTAAGATATAAACTTCCAGAAATGCCTGGATGGAAGAGCTGCTCAGGGGGAATGTGTGTGTGGAGGGTAGGGGAGGAACTTAGTGCTGTCTTTCTAATTATACTAATACATTAATGCCAGATGAGTATGGGAAAAGTTGCATTTTAGGACTAATATTTACATAACACAGACCCTGTATCATTTTTTTGTCATACTGATTAAATCATCTGATAAATTGTGGGTGAGGATGATGTTATGGCTAGAAACACGCAGACAGATAGCAGTGATAAGCATAAAAATGGAAGTGAAAAGCAAGGGAACAAGACCCAGAGGGTGCTTGCAGACTTATTTTCTGCAGAGCCTGTGGACAAGACTAAGACAAGGCTAGAAGCATGTCTGGCTTCTTGTCTGGCTTTTACAGAAGAGTAGACAGATTACTTGCAAGGGTTGAGACAGTTCAGTAATTTGAAAGTACTAGTGACATGGTAGTATGAAGGGGGAGGTAACCATATCCCTTTACAGTCTGGAAATAAAGCAGGTCAGCAGCAATGGAAGGGCCCTGTCTGTCACCCTATTGAGCCATAGATGAGGAGGCTATCAGCATCTCCAAAGCTCACATTAATCCATTATATTTGGTTGTTTTACAAAAACCAAAGGGTAAATATGGTGTAATTGTAAGCATGAAGTAAATAAGCATATTTCCACTAATATCATTCTGTTCCTTTAATGATATACAGTGGGTACAGAAAGTATTCAGACCCCCTTAAATTTTTCACTCTTTGTTATATTGCAGCCATATGCTAAAATCATTTAAGTTCATTTTTTTCCTCATTAATGTACACACAGCACCCCATATTGACAGAAAAACACAGAAT
>NW_018127887.1:1851868-1875516 GCF_001952655.1 Monopterus albus | reverse complement strand
AAAAAATGAACTTAAATGATTTTAGCATATGGCTGCAATATAACAAAGAGTGAAAAATTTAAGGGGGTCTGAATACTTTCCGTACCCACTGTAGCTGAGCAGAAAGTCAACATACAGCTGGAGTTAAAGAGAGTACAGGAATTTGCATGTTTTTATCCTTCCAGGGGAATACACTAGAGACGGGCCAAGATTAGACATCCTTCTTCCAGCATTTTTCATATTGACTCCAGAGACTTGAGGGTCAAAAAACATACACGTGATGTACAAAGTGAACAGTTCACAGTGCCCTTTGTGGATCATCTCGAGTCAAGTGAAATATCCCACGTCAATATGAAAAATCTGGCGTGAACCACGTCGCCCTTTAAAAGAAGAGGCTGTCGCTGTGATGAGAGTGTTCCAGAAGTGTCTTGATCCATCAAAGCTGGGATGAGGAAAGAGACTGAGGATGTTCACGACCACCTTCTCATACTTTAACACACACACACGAGGATAATTCAGATGCAGGCCATAATCTGTAGTACAGTGAAAACAGATTACCTCTAAGTGTGCACTTTGTGTTGTGTACTTCGTTTGTTTCTCAAATTGTCCACACATTAGTTGGACAAATCTTGTTATCCATTGAAAACCCTTTACCTATGATAGCAAAACTGTTGTTTTTACATCTCTCTTGACTCAACAAGGTGATGTCACTGCTAAAGTCAAATAAATGGCGTGCAACTGGATAACTATTGAGGTCAAGGGTTGTAGGACCCCTCAGGTTGGGGGCAGTTATCTGTCTGACAAAAGTGCTGAAAGGTAAAGTGTGGTTAATGATATGCAGCGGGAATGCAACACAATCGTACATTGTAGGTTGGTTTGAGGAGGTAAGCTATTGTTTTAGACTGGTGATTTTTTACACCAAATAGTTTCTTCTATTATGGATGATTACTAAGGAATGCAGTGAAAAAATATTAATGCTGCTAAAAGGCAAAAGGTGCATTTCTTGGTTTTGAGGATAACAACAACAACAAAAAAAAACCCAAGGGAAAAGTAAAGGATTGTTCATAAACGGTAAAATTATATAAAGATAATGACAAAATTGCCAAAAGTCTTCCAGAGACTAGCTTGATATTGTTTCTCCATTTTATAAACAGTCTGATTGTAGGAATCAGAGTGGGAGGGGTCTGGGAAAAGACCAGAAGAGAGCGGTGCTAACTTCTTCATATTCCCAACTGTCAAAGGACTCTCCGCAGCAATACCCAACCCAAAGCGCGTGAGATGTAATCATTTCAGCACAATGACTGCAGCGCTCTCAGGTAATACAAATGAAGTCTAACGGGGCATTTCTACACCATGACAGACAAAATCTTTTTACGTTCAGTCTGTTGCGTTTCTTTATTACTGCGTCATAACAGTTTGTTGGCAGCTTATTTCATTTTAGAAAGGAACATGTTGGATTACGACTGAAAATCCTTGGATCAAGCTGTTGAAGGCGCTTTTCTCGAGTATGATGAGTGACTTTATGAAGAAACGCAACTCCTTCAGAATGAGACTGTGGACGTTGTTTGTCATGATCCCGCTGTGCGCATCCTCTCCTCAAGCAGCCGGTGAGTTTGAACTCGTGTGACTGAAACGTTTACGCAGCTCTTTATGAATGAAACAACAGTTCACGTGGTGTTTTGGGTGTTTTGGGAACCCATGTGCTTCACAACATCACAAGTGCACACATTTCAAGAAAGGGAGTTGGGAAGGCGAAATCGAACCTGAAACCTTTGCAGTAACCGAATCGAGTTACATCTGTAATTCTTCCCTCACTTTTACGCAGCTTGTACTAAATAAACGCACCCTTTCTTACCAGAAACGCTTCAAAGTCCATCTGTGGAGAGCGGCTGCTCCGGCAGAGCCTGCAACCCCCGCATGGGAAACTTGGTCCGGGGCAGAGTGCTGAGCACCCAGTCGGTCTGCGGCTCTAACTCGTCGGAGCCGTACTGTTTCTATAAACAGACGGCTGCTCCCCGCAGCAAGGAGTCCTGTTCCGCGGCTAAGTGCAGCAAGTGCAGCGCTGCCATTCCCAGCCAGGCGCACCCCCCCTCTTCCATGAGCGACTCTTCTTTCCGCTACCCTTACACCTGGTGGCAGTCTGCGGAGGGGGTGAAAGAGGAGACACTTCAGCTGGACCTGGAGACTGAGTTCCTCTTCACCCATCTCATCTTGGTGTTCCGCTCTCCCCGGCCTGCTGCCATGATGCTGGAGCGCTCCCAGGATCATGGGCGCACATGGAAGACCCTCAGATATTTTGCCGGTGACTGCGAGAAGGTGTTTGGTTTGGTAGAAGGGTCACCAGTCACGGAGAGCGGGGCAAGTTGCACCTCCAAGTATTCAGGAGCCTTTCCTTGTACTAGAGGAGAGGTGAGTACAGCGGCCGGTCTAGGAAATGTTACATCTTGTGGCATGTGGTTCTGACAATGTGGCACCGAAGGGCAGTTGGAGGTTTGCAGATAAATGACGATAGAAAGCAGCTAATAACTAAATATGTTATTTTGAAAGTAATTGTGAGCAGACCATTCAATCACAATGGTAAGAGATGAAGACTCACTGGCCAGCAAAAATGTGTTTAGCTCCAAAGTGCCCCATGTTGGGAGGTTTTGACTGATCTCATAATTGCAGTATATTTGCAGCAAGTATGTGTATGGTGCACAGTACTATGAATGTCAGCTCTGGTGTGTAGGGCCCTCACCCATTATAATTAGTGCCTGTGTTGTGCAACATTCATAGGCATTCCCAAAAGGTTGGGTTAAAATAAGGGTTTCAGCAATGAGATGACACTAAGCTCTTTGTTTGCAGTAGTGAGCTGCATACAGTCAGCACAAGTGATTTTGTTTTTCTTAATACAAATGAGAATCATGTTCTTTGTCAACTGCAGTTATTTTACAGCATATCCTCATGTCGCTGACACCTCTATTGTACGTGCAAAAAATATGGTGTCATAGACAAAATATATTAATTATGGTACAGCATCACATCTACTTTGTGTACAGTAACATGAATAATGCATGGAGACGGCCAGTAATAGGTTTGAAACGCATTAAATTTGATTTAACACCTTCAGTTAAATGCAAGGTTTAAAAATACTATAGTTCCTGACTTCTCCCCGCAGTGATACACAGAACTATTGAATAAAACTAAATGAGTTTAACGTTTGTCCAGATTTATATGTGTTTTGGTCCAGAACTTACTATCTCATGCTTCCTGCATCAATAAAAATCCTTAAACACCTTAATGTATGTTTGATGGTTTTCACTTGTGATGTTATTAGGACAACTTGACCATGTCATTTTATTTTTTATATCGGTATACATTTTCTTAGACAGACAGAGAGGATGTATCTGTAACAGCAACATAAAAAAAAACCCCTGCACGCACAATGAAGTGACCATCTTGTTTTTATTTTAGTTTGATTTTCCTAGAATAGCAGATATTTGGCAAACATGACAGGTGAACCAGGTGGCTGTTTTTATCTGGCAGACCAAGAAAAAACAGGAACTAGCATAATTTATGTTTTCTTCATGGTCTGTCAGTGTCTCTAAGATAAATATTTATCTCTTAGAGAGGCGTTTACAAATGGGATAACAAAGTTTTTCTGCTTCTGTGCATTAACTTCCAGGTGATCTATCGAGCCTTGTCTCCCTGGCTTTCAGTGGATCCCTATGGACCAACTGCTCAGGACCAGCTCATGATTACCAACCTGAGAGTCCATCTGCTGCAGCACCAGCCATGTCCCTGCAAGGCCAAACACCCTGGTGCTACTGTCCTTCCCACAGATCATTATGCCATATATGATTTTATTGTCAAAGGCAGCTGCCTTTGCAATGGACATGCTGACCACTGTGTTCCAGCCAGGGGCTACCAATCCAGCCAACAGAAGACCAGTAACATGGTGGGTGAACAATTCTGAGCTGGACTTTGTGAACATACAGCTTGCAGATACCTAACACTCCACCAAAACAAAAGCTCTTGCAGCTTGTTCTGTTGTGAATACTTGCTCAGATGTTGTGTCTTGTTGGGGTCTGTCAACACTTTCTGCTTGTCTCCATTTTTGTTGATGTGGTGAGACTGGGAGTAGATGAGGTTCTGTTCCCACCACTCCCTTGTTACTCAGTCATGTGCTGGTCTGTGTTGCTGAAGCTGAAGGCTGGATCTTAATCTACAACTTTACCTATCATTACAAGGATTAAAGGATGTGGGAACCTTAATTATGGTATCCAGTCTAACGCTTTAACACCCCATAGTCTCTGTCATGTTGTTCTCTTTACTGTAAATGGAGAATATAAGCACTAGTTTAATTCCAGCATGGCCTAAATGGATGTAAACTAGTTACACAAGCAGCAATAAACTGCACAGCATGTAAACACTGTGGTTGTTTACACCCTCTGCATGGTATGTTGCAATACTTAAGAAGGAGCATCATTATACACACTTAACATGTAGGTGCAATTTGAAATCAGCATCAATGCAAAGTGTACACTTGCACTCTGATGTCAAACTACAGCTTTAAAGAATGTTTCAGTCCCAGTCAGATCTTTGCCAAAATGTTTAAAAATTGTCACACCAATAGGATGCTAAGATAACAGGTGCGGTTGGCCACCCACTCTGCCCTGAGTGATAGACCTCTCCAAAACATTAACTGTAATATTTGTAAAGAATTCAAAGATGCATCAACTACAATAAATACCATAAGTAAGGGTTCATTTTCTGTCTGTTGTGTTTGCCTGGCAGGTCCATGGCAAGTGTGTCTGCAGACACAACACGGCCGGTGACCACTGTGAGCACTGCGCACCTCTCTACAATGACCGACCCTGGCAGGCTGCCAACGGCATCTCAGGGACTCCTCATGAGTGCCAGAGTGAGTGATGGGGCAAGAGTGTCAAATGCAGAGCAGGACACGATGTTTAGAAAATGATATTGGCATCATAAATCACATGTAACCTTTTAAAGCATCCTCTCTCTTCCTCTTTCTGTGTCAGTTACTCTATGAGTGGCCACTGTTAGCATTAGGTTTTGAAAGATGAGCTGATCTCACAACATTTTTTTTTGGTTGTATATGTCCATCTGAACACAGAGTGTAAGTGTAACGGTCATGCTAAGAGCTGTCACTTCAGTCGTGGATTGTGGCTGGCAAGCAGCAAGCAGAGTGGCGGCGTGTGTGATGACACAACACAGAGGGCCGTCACTGCCAGAACTGCAAGAAGGGCTTCTTCAGAGACCCCAGTCGTCCAAGAACTGCACCTGCCTCCTGCAAACGTAGGCCCGTTTGTTCTGTTTTTCCTCAGGGTGTGGCTTGTTATTTCTTTAAACCATAACCCAGATGAACGCCATCTGACAATTCCGCTTAACAGGGGGGAGCCTTTGATATTTAGAGGCCAGTAATGGAAATTTGACTTTTTGTTTGACCATCCAGATTAAAGCAGATTGATCTATTTTATAATGGTATTTCCCCACAGCATCTTTCTAAGTTACTGCCTTGCCAGTGATGAGACAGTAAGATGACCCCAGTCCACTCCTTAGCAGAAATGATGGAGGCCATACTGTTTTGGAATGTGACTGTAATTGCAAACAATGGAGGAATTTCCTGTGGTCCATAAGAGCACATTTTTCCCATTCTTGCCCTTTTCCCTAGGCTGCAAGTGTGACAGCATAGAGAGGGAATGATTTACTGTTCTGGTGCAGCTGCTTAAAGCATATTGAGTACATACTCTCAGCTCATTACAAGAGGATGATAAAATGCATGTAACTTTTATATTGCCATGGGAGGTCACTGTGTGTGCACTAAATACATTTGTTTTTGCTTCTACAAGTGTGTTTGTCCTTTATGTACTAGTGCATGCCACTGAGTGCTTCTAGGTCTGTGCCTGAGAAGGACTTACAAACAGAGGTGTTAACATGAAGCCCTCTTGTTCCGTCACCTCTCTCCTCTGCAGCCTGTTCCTGCCACCCTGTAGGCTCTGTCCTCTCGGGTGGCACCACAATTTGTAACCCTAGAGGTGGGGAGTGCACTTGTAAACCTGGTGTCAGAGGTCCCCACTGTGACAGCTGCATGATGGGATACTGGGGGCTTCATGAATACGGCTGCCGTCCATGTGACTGTACAGGGGACTGTGACCCATATACTGGCGATTGCATTTCTGGGTGAGAGCCAAGACTTAGTCATATGAATGAGCAAATATAAAACAGGATAAAACGATGTAGTGTGTCAAGGTAGAGAGCATTCTGGATTATTAACATTATCTCTGGCTGGTTTTACCTCTGTGGCACAGCTCAGACGTGGAGGCCTTCTATACAGGCACTGGCCAAATGGGACATAGCAGCACTAACAGTGAGACCACCCTCTCCAAGGTAGAGGAGCTTTTCTCTGCACTGCACCACTCTGGTGAGTCACAGGTCATATCATACCTACCTCATCAATCCACATAAATAAACCAGCTGTTTTGATCTTGAAATCTAGACATTGTGATGAAATGGTTTATATGAGTCTTACTGACCATGTTTCACTCTTCCAGAGGAATGTGAATGCGTAGAAGTTAGTCTTGACAGTCCTAAACTCTTCTGTGGTGCAGAGTATGACTACGGTAAGCAACAGAGATGTGTTATGAAAAGCGTCTAAGTCTAAACGTTTGAGAAGTGGAAAAGTTAGTAGTTGTAAGGCTGTTTTTCCATAAAACCACTTTGTTAAATGACTGTATTGCCTTGGCAGTGCTGGTGGTGAAGGTGATGTCAGCTCACGATAAAGGTTCCCATGCAGAGGTGGAGGTCAAGGTCAAGAAGGTCTTGTACCAGAACCCTCAGATGAAGATCCAGAGTGGAAACATCACCCTGTACCCAGAGTCCTGGACCATCCAAGGATGCACCTGTCCCATCCTCAACCCAGGTCAGCTACAGCCAGTTTTAATGAGAACCCTTATTGCTTACTATGCTCAAGCTTATGATTAGTCAACTCTTGGGTGAACAGTCTGCCAGCTTTGTGCTGAATAGAAGCTCTTTGTCACTCACTGTGATTTTGAGTGGGTGCCAGTGTCTTGACATCACTCATCTAGACTGGACATTTATGTAGATTAGAACCACCCTTC
The DNA here is from genome assembly GCF_001952655.1 of Monopterus albus. Lineage (NCBI taxonomy): Eukaryota > Metazoa > Chordata > Actinopteri > Synbranchiformes > Synbranchidae > Monopterus > Monopterus albus. The sequence goes on along the minus strand of NW_018127887.1, from coordinate 1,868,413 downwards.
TGTTATAAGACTATTTCATAATAATCATTTCTGGCAACATTCATCCAAGCCAGCCATAGCAGCACAGTTAATTCTAGTTATATAACAGTAGCTCTCTTTTTTTTTACATAAACTGCTTCCCACTGTGATTTTTCTCTTGGTCTGTATATGTTAGTGACCGATGCTCTTCTCTCCAGGATCTGAATATGTCGTGGCCGGTCATGAAGACTGGAGGACTGGCCGAATGACGGTCAACACCAAGAGCCTTGTTAAACCGTGGAAGTCAGGCCTGGGACGCAAACTCCTCCACATCCTTAGAAAAGTTTGCAGCCTGTGGTAGGGCAACGTTGAACTGCAGTGGACAAAAGGATGACGAGAGGAAGATCAGCTGTGACATAATGTGTTGAATGAGTGAAATAATGAGTAAGATGAACATATTGAATAAGGCATTGCTTGGACACTAAAGTAAAAGCAACGAAACAAAGTGGAGTCCATGGTCCATGGTCATAGGTAAGTAAGCAGGTACCTTGCCAGACTACAGTCGATTAAGGATCACAAAGAAGAAAGCAACCTACAAACCTTTCATCCAGATGTGGTATCTGTACCTCAGCTCATAATTCTTTCCAGATTATTATAAATCTCTAGGAAGTTAATGTTAAATACTCTATCATACTTTATTTCCTGGCTGAGGCTGCTGTCAGAGTTGTCTGGCTCTATCTGTTTCATTGAGAGCTTTTTATTTTCAGACATTGCCAAGGTGGAGACTGAATCAACCTTGTCTCACAGAAACTGGTGATAAACCATGAATGAGTCAACATCAGACTGTGTGAGCGTGGATGTGTGCATATGCTTGATGTCCTTGGCAGGGAGTCTGGAAGTATGCAGGTCAGAACAAGTAACTCCTGGAGGATGAGAGAGGATGAAAAAAAATATTTAAGGAATCAAGCAGCTTAATCTGAACAGTTCTGCTGTGCTGACGCTCGCCCACCTGCTGTCTGTCAGGAGAAAAACACACTCCGCTCCTCTCTGGTTTGCAGTACATGCAACCAGTTAAAACGCTCAGGACTGAGTCTGCTCTTACAGCTGGTTTAGTTACAACAGTGTATTGATGTCAGGTGCTTTAGTCATACTCAGTTCTGTCAGGATTTTCTGCTGCCCTCATAAGATCTGCTTGCATATGATGAGGATTTATTTGAGAAAGCCTCTCTGAACCGGACACTGTGGAAGCCAGTGTGTACGTCTTGTTTGTGAGAAACAGAGCACACACTCTATTAGCATGTTTCTCCTTTTGGCCTGTGACTCCTGCGTCCCTAAAATAAATATATATTAAAAGCCTGCGTACTCATTGAGTCCACAGGCCAGTTTGAGCCCAGTTAAGAATAGGCTTGATTTGCTGTATCCAAGGAGAAGGACAAAACAGCGTGAGGCGACATGATGCATTCCTCAGCCATGAAATCACTGCCCGCGTCCTTGCCCCAAAGACTTTACCATAAACATGAAAAAACAGGCTGGAAATTTCCTTGTAAAGGACAAACTGGTGATTTAGAGTGTAGGAATGTTCTCTGCCATCAGTGTCACATTTGTATTGTTGTTTTTGTCTTTGTTGTTTTTCTCATCTAAACTACATAAACTACATGTGACTGTACTCCTTCTAAGTGCTTCTTGGAAGCATTTGTCATTCCCTTAGTTTTATATTTCACCCATACAGTATTATATGTAACATCTTCACTAGCAGAGGTGGCTGACTGATGTTTAACCCATGTCTTAGTACTGCCCTCCTTTGGTTAAAAGAGAGAAATACACTTATCTCAGCATATATTGGTAATGGAACTGATTATGTTGAACTCTGTCGCCTTTATAAATTTGTACACAGTACTCAGCACAAGATTTATAGCAATTTATTTCTAAAGAAAAAATAGAAATATACATTTTCATAGCAGTTATTTTTTCCACACAAAGATAATGAAGCGTGGCATTTTTAGGAGAGTTGTTCATCAAAACCTTTTTTGCATGATTCTCTTGCATATATTTCTTTTGCATATTTCTTAAAACCAGCTCATAAAATATAACTAAAATAATGACACTATTTTATAAAGATATGCCCTTTGCTTATTGGTTTAATAGTACCATGACACATGTATTTTGCATTTGCTAAAACAATTACCTAATGGTACCCAAGCAGTGGGAATTTAAATCAGATTACTGCATATTTTCTATCAGTCTGAAGAGATTTATTGTCTTTGAGCTGCCATGCTTCTCCTGGTTTGCCTTGAGTTTTGGCGCATGCTTAGTAGTCATCTCCCCGGCTCACTACCTCCTTGCAGTTGGGCCTGAGTAGTATGGTGTGCTCGTACTGAGCAGTGTAGCTGCCCTTGATGTCGCAGAGTGGCGGGTATGGGTCTATGATGCCAAGGTCACACAGGTTCTTCAAAGCCATTAGGTACTTGCTCTCGCCCAGACGGTCCAGCCAGCGGCGGCAGAATGCCAAGGTACCAAAGTTCTCATTTATCACATTCAGCAGGTGTTTAGCCCTGGGGAGTCTGCAGCAGTGACAGAGTCAAGGTGAGACAAACATGACAAACTAGAGGTTGGATCTATAGGTGTAAAGTAACATGCAGACATGATGCCTTATTCATAGTATCTTTAGTCAGAACGATGGCTTAGAAGACAGTATAAAGAGCAGATCATTTTCCAAATCAATATTCTGAATTTCAGCACAGGAATGAGATGAAAACAGCAACCTTATTGGCACGTGTCCAACACTGAAGTTTTTCATGTAATGTGAACACTCCATGTCATCATGGACTGCACCTCTTCCTGTGCTGCCAAATGTCTCAATGGCATACACTTCACCTTCCTGAGAGGCAACACAAAATACAAACACACCACTTCATTTTGTTTCTGACATAAAATGTAAGATTGCTGTGAAAGTCCTGTGACCTGTCTAACTACAGTTTACTTTATATAAGGCTGAATGAGTTTGATTTTACTGAAAAGGACAAAAACAGCTCCGCAGGGGACAGAAAATGAATTTAACAAAACCTCAAGTTGTCAGTAGCTGACAGGCAGGCCATTAAGGACAGTAGTACACTTTCTAGAGCTGTGTCTCCTTTGAGTTTGACTTGCCAGGTTGTATTGGCATTTTGTGTCTCTATCAGTGTGTGTTATGTTGTTGGAGTCTGTGTGTTATTGGCTGATAATGCTGTGACACCCTCTCTCACTGCGCTGATAATCAGTCAAAGTGCTAGCGGCCCTGTGGCACACCCAGCTGCCACTCTGGCCGTGCACTCTCTGGTCACAAAGAGCCTATAGCCCTGTTACACCAACACACAAAGCTGACACATCAGTAGCAAGCCCCACCCACACGGTCCTGGAACCACAGATAACTGGTTTGAGGCAGTAACTCAATTAAAATGCTCAGTTCTGTCCAAAAACAGTGATGGACTGCAGCTATGGATCTCAGTGCAGTCCTGGGAAATGTAATATAGTGCAAAGCCATGTTTCTCCTTCCCCTGTTAATGAACTCCGGATGCTCACATTTCAGTGGTCTTACGGTGAAATGAGGAACTGGAGTTTGAACAAGTTGTTGTTCTATGCAGCTAGTAATTCCCTTAAAAGTCTAATTTGAGGGTGACTAAAAAAGCTTGTCCACGCCGCACTGTAACCCTAACAAGCCTCATGTTTGTCTGATTACGCTTAAAAATTAAGAAAGGATTTATATGCAAAGCCAAGTGGCTAAGAAAGGTTTAATTTCACACACTGCAGTAAAAAGGCTTCAGTCCTGTTTTGTACACTTAAATATAGTCACACCCAAATGTATAGTTTCATTAACTGTGTGAACTTGAACAGAGTATGCTGTGCACACTGGTGTACAAACCTCCATTCTTGTGGCTTCTCCACCTTTAACAATAGGAACTGTCTTCCCTGAGTGTATCCTGTACTGTCCAATAGAATGGCCATTCAGATTCCTGATTGGCTTCACTATAAAGAGAACGCCACCCAGAGAACCTGCTTTAATAATCATCCACACTGAAGCTGTGCATGAGGAAAAGGTGATAAATGACCTCATATTACCTTGATATGTCTTCCCATCTATTTCCACTTCATAAGACTCCATGACCTCCTGGATGGTCTCACCAACATCACACAGGCGCACATCAATTCCTGCACACTGGTATGGAGAGGTGGTTACACTGACGACAGTAAATATTACATTCCTCACACCCAGACAGCCTTGATGGTAAGGAATATTTGCCACCCCCTTTTCCAATGTGTTCAGCAGTGCTGACACACTTCCTAGTAAAGTACACAAACTCCTGAATGGGAACAGTAAGGAGTAAATCAGGAAATAACTGCTAATAAATGGAGAGCAGCTCCTGAATAACTGTAGATATATGTGAATCTGTACTACTTTTATGAATTATTATTGACTTTGTAATGACCCTACAGATTGTAAAGCATTGTGAAGCAAATTTGTGATATTGGGCCTTCACACTCTGAAAGATGCCTCAGATTTAAGTTTTATTCTTAATCTTAAAAATGGCATGGCTGATAGAGAACAGACATTTTGGCATGGAGTTACCCACCCAGTGCGATCAGTACAGGTAGAACTAATAACATTGGTTAGTGCTGCCTCGTGTCACTCTAAACAGGATCAGCACAGCACTTCAGTTCAAACAGGAAACACATGAACGTTTTCTACAGGTTTTTAATATTCAGTATAATAAATAAATAAATATCCTCATATATATATATATACTGTATATTAGACTGTTTGTGATGAAGTGCTGTGCTGACTGCTTGTTTTCCTGTTTAGGAGGGTGGGCAGGAGGTAGAGCAGGTTGAGTCCAAACCGGAAGCTTTGCGGTTTGATTCCTGGCTTCTCCAGTCCACATGTCAAAGTGTCCTTGAGCAAGACACTGAACTTAACCCCAAGTTAATCCTGGGAAGGTCAACAGTGTGTGACTGTGTGAGTTTAATTGTAAGGCACTATAAATAGGAGATGTGTTCTGAATACTGGTATGATGATTCAAGATTTGGTTTATCTTAGTGTAAAGTTCAACCAGCAGAATCATCATCCACAGGAGGAAGAGCTGTGTTACCCTGATGCCGGTGTCTGTTGCGTCTCTCACAGCCTCCAGCAGCCTGTCATACTTTGGATTGAAAGTGACGGTGAAGGCACAGTCTATTATTCGACCTGAAAAACCAAACATCTGCTATCAAGCGATTGTGTTGCAGAAATATTCAGCATGTGTTAAGGTAGAAAAAGTTAATCAACTTATGAGAACAGTTTTTGTGAACCAGGAGAAATGATATTGTAATTGTTTTATTATATCATAATAAATGCCAAGAGTATGGCACAACATAACTCCAAAAGCATTTAAAAAGTTATTCGCGAGCTCTAACCGTTAATGTGAGTTCCAAAATCAATTTTGCAGACGTCGTCGTAGTGCAGCACGGTTGGGTCTCCTGCGTTTGGGGTGTAGTGGGCAGCACAGTGGTTGATGGAGCAGCCAGTGGGGAAGGCCAGGCCTGCCTTCAACCCATTTTCTTTGATGAGCTTCCTGGAGCAGTCCTCTAGCTTCTCACTGTGAGAAAGAGAAAGCAGCACAAAGCGACAGTGAATGATTGGAACCATGAGACTGTTGTCAGGACAGACAGCAAAGCATCCAGAAGAGGCCGAATCCACAAAGCATTTTCCCTGCTTTTTTTGGTCATTTTAAACTAGTTTCTTGTGAAGCCATAGCAATATCAGCCCAGAATCAGCTCAAGCAGCCAAGGTTTAAGTCCCAGAAAAGGGGCTCAAAGACAATCACTGCAGTGCATTCCTCACCAGATGTCAATCATGGTCATTCCTGTTTTGATCCAACTCCTTACGTAAGAGCGGACCTGTCGGTGAGCCTCGGCTGCCTGCCTGAAATCACTCCACATCTCCTCATTGGCCCTGTCCAGCGCCCTCTTCTCTTCATTGGTGGCCCGCCATGCTGCACTGCGCCTGGGGGGGAAGTAGACAGGTGCACCACAGAGAGGAGGTTTTCAGTATTCTCTCATCATGCAACTATTTCTGAGGATATGACACACTCCTTTAGAGACTCTACACAGGTGCAAGCGATGTTGACACTTTTCAACTGAGGACAAATACGACAGAATTCATTTATTTACACCTGAATGGGAAATGAAAACACATAAAACATTGCACCTCAGTCTGTTGTCTAATATGAATATGTGCAAAGCAGAGAGACCTAAAAAAAACTTGGCATGTTGCACAGTACTGCTAAGTGTGAGGGACGATGTGGAGGTCACAAACCCGTCTTTTGATGGGGGATATTCACACTCCTCTCCCTTTGGAAAGTCCCCATTGGGATACAGCTCACAAATTGGGACTGAGGGAGGGTCAGTCTGTCCCCTCACTGTGGCCCAGATAGCGAAAAGGAGAAGCAGGACAGATAAAAGAAAACGTGACTTATCTTCCCCATTTCATGACACCCTTTTTTTGAACTTAGCTAAAGAATAATTAATGGTACAGTTTGTGACTAACAGGTCTAATTACATGTAAATGCATCGCCCTAGAGTAAAAGAAATCACTGACTGAATTTTATTGCTAGTATGTGGCAATATGAAAACACTCATTGTAGTTATGTAGCATACTGTTTTTGGACTGCCTTCTTCCGGTTCACTCCCTCCACACTGTAACATTCAAGGTGCTGATGCATTTTGTCCTACACCTCCTGTGTTAGTCCTACACTGTGTAATCCTCATGACACTAATTAACCAAGTCAAACTGCTTTTGTGCACCTGTTTTGGAAAGCTTTTGCTGTAGGGTTTTACAACGGAGTGTAGTCTAGAAAATCTGATGTGCTTCTGTTGTATACCTGTGACAGTATATATTTTTTTCACACTATATATTCTTCCACTGTGATGTGAATTCATTACAATTTTAATTCTCAATCAAATTAATTTTTACACACAAAGAAAAAACTGCTTACATCCTTTGCTCTTTTTCTTCTTCTTCTTCTTTCCAGTTGAGTTTTCTCCCTCACCCCCATCTGTTGAAAGCATCATTAGTCTCAGTACAGTTTGTACAGTGAGAAATATCGACAGGGGCTTGAGCAAAATTCCCACTGAGCCACTGAGAATCATTATCACACTGCAGATATGAGCAGCTGAATTTCACAGTGGACTTTCAGTGACTTAAAGTTTAGCACATTCACCACTGCAGATGAGGATGATGATGGTAAGCAGTTACCTTCTTCTCCATCCTCCTCCCTCTCTTTGTCCTCCAGTGTTTGCAGCTCCAACTGTTTTGTCACATCACCAACACCTCCGGCTTCTCCTTCCCCCTCAGCCTCATTTGTCCCTGCTGCAAAGTCACATGCCCTCGTGCATGCATGTGCGCGCGAGCACACATGTGAACGCCGGCGGTGTGCATGGCCGTGCACAGACACAAACAGATACAAACACACACACACACACACAGAGAGAGAGAGAGAGCGAGAGAGAGAGAGAGAGTAAGTAATAAGTGATTTCAAAAAAGTGCATTCACAAAACTTGGCAGAGTCTGTGCATAAACCCTTTCTAGGAGTCAATATCCTCAAGGGCAAAGGTAGAGATCCCTGCAGCATTATGACATGTATCTCTTCAAATCTAGCGCTGTGTGGGCAACACTTGACTTAGGGCAGGTTCAGCAACTCAGGCAGCATGAGACAGTAAGGCTGCAGTTATCATGTTATTGCTGTTTTTTTGAGTGCTTCTCATTTTATCACACCAACTCTACATACTTCTTTTACATAATATCATGCTGGTTAAGGGGATTTATAGGATAGAACATATTTTATTTGGAGAAAAATTATATTTTATTCCACCCACACCTTTCAATCAGTTTTGATGTTACATTCTGTTTTTCAGAGAATGTCCTGTTGCCAGATGAGCACTCTCATTTGCAGCTGCAGGCGCTCAGCTGGATAGGAATACTCTCTGACAGGTTGAGAAGTCCCCTGTCACGCATATTTGATGCCTGAGAGGCACTAGACATATTTGTGCAACTGTATTTCGCAACGATTCTCTAACCGCAAAGTGATGCCTCTTACCTGGTGCGATGGTCTTTTTCTTTTTCCTCTTTCTTCTCTTTTTCTTTATTGATTCTGAGGCGTCTGAATATTCTCTGTCCTCATCCAAGCTGTCCACATTAAGAAGTTGAGGCTCCACTTCATGCTGTAGCTGTAGCTCCGCCATGACCAGCAGCTGAGAGATGAAGTGACGCATACGCTGCTGGGAGCCTCCAGTGGTCAAAGCAGCGAAGTGTGCTGGAAGCATCTGAGCCAATAATGACCTAGTAGGATATAGTGTCTGTGCAACAACTCGCACCGAGTAGAGGAAGACGACCTCTGCTCCGAGAGGCAACAACTTTCATATTTTTTTTCTCCAAGGAAAATTACATTTTGGGACCGATGGTACCGGGACAGCAACACAATTGCTGAAATGCTTGCTTTGCTGTGTCCACTTGGCCTGTGAAAGCTGCACCCCACCATACCAGAGTCATCACTTTCTCTGAACAGCCAGTCAGCGGAGTTTCGGGTTACCTGGCAGTGCGCACCTGTAGGCGACTGCGGCGCTTCTCGCCAGTGTCCACATTGCCAAACAATCGACGCCTTATCTGTTATTGTGAGTAATGATTTGTTCTTTGTATTGCAACAGATGGTTTTTCAGTTTAATGGGATCGTAACACCAGTATTTGTGTGTATCCAAGCAACGAGTCTCACACACAGCCATATGCACTTCAATTGGTTTGTTGGTATTTAGTTTAATTTTCTGAAAGTGGGATCATATAAAACAAATCCCTTTGGCTTGTTTTTAGGAAGTAATGACTTCTTCTGGTGGGCAGACAGAATTCAGACCTGGGCCTTTGTATTTCTTTGACCAGGTGGGCTGATGATTGATTTTGCTGACTGTATACTTTGAAAGAAACAGCAACTGATCGTTTACTTGACTTTCCAGCCAACAAGACGAAGCAGGATTAAAGGGACGCGCAGAAACATTTTGCATTGTAGTGTGTCACACGAGGAGGCACATTTGGGAGACGCAGCAAAAAGGTTAGCCTGGCTTGTTACTATGCGTAATTAGGCAGTTTTGCTTCTGATACATGTGTCTAAAATGTTGTCATGTCTCCTAGTAGTGGAAAGAATGAGGACAAGGAGCTGACTGGCAGGCTGTCAGGTGCACCATGTGGGGATCCTGGTGCCTCTTCTGCTGTGGGTGCTGCGCACAACATAAGCGACCACGATCCGGTGGGCGCATACAAGCGAGCAGCCCCTCGGTTACTAAATGAACTGGCTGGTTTACTTTCACAACATAAGTGGACTGACAAGAGACGTATTCCACGCGGGATTGTAAATATTTTGAATTACTCCTGGCAGGATCTGACTGCAGGGGCGGTCTTGAAAAGTCCGGAACAGACTGACAAACAACGAAAGTTAAAAGGTTCCTTGGAGCTGGAACAAATTAACAGACCGATGTCCTCCAATGACACGAACCAAACGGGAAGCATCGAATCATGTGTTGTGGGAAACGTCGGTCCATCTGAGAGAAAGACACGAGTTAGCTCAAATCCACCTGTGAAAAAATGCAAAGTCTCCAAAAAAGGTAATGAAGTATTTAAAACAACATTTTGAGTTAGCCCAGTAAGTCAAAATTGTGATATATATTATCTCCAAATTCTGATTAGGTATTTAATAACTATCACTGGGTAACTCCTCATTTTAATTTATCATGATAATATTTATTTATTATAAGACGACTATATAGAAGGTAAGTAAGGGGAAAGTAGTGGCTTTATTTATGGCTAAAAAAAAAATTTTTTATAATGCTCTAAAGGCCAATAATATGTCACTAATAAGAGCATCTGGACCACAAGTAATGTATTAACAACTTATTAACCACCACAGACTCTATGGGTTATGAAAAAATGACATACACTTTAAAAGTGACTTCCTAACATGTCATTTCATGCTTGATTTAATTTGATGGATTATTGTTTCTCCTTTTGTAAATCAGCAGATCTACAGATATAAATGTATGGACATCATCACTGTGATGTTCTTACACTACAAAATTTAGCTAGTAAAAAAATGCTAAAAACAAAGACAACTAAACTGACTGTTGCTATCTGTTAATCAGTTACAGTGTTACTGAATACATGTCTTATAGATAGCCATTACTGTCTATACAGATGGTGATATATTGACTAGTTTCACTCCCCAACAGCTCACAGCTTCACAGTGGCCATGTCCTCCAACAGTTGTAAAGAGCCAGATGTGGCATGGAGCTGCAGCATTTTGTTAGTGATGGCTGATGAGTCTGGGGTTGACTGCCTGTTGTGCCTTTGCCGCCTCAGCTGGGTGTGATTTATTCCCAGGTTGGCTCACTGAGATGGAGCAGCTTTCCTATGATGCGCCTCAGCAGATCCAATTGTGTCAGTGGGTGGTGGAGCGACTGCAGGCAGAGCAAAATTCTGAGTGCGTTGTTAACCTGCACAGCTGCATTTTTCAGTACTATGTGTCATTTAGTGGTTACAGTCCAAATTTTCATATATGATAATCAGATTTTCCTAATGATGGCAACATTAGCGTATTGGTCAGTCCACCACTTAGATCTAGACTTAAATACCTTGGCTAGACTGTCCCAGAATTTGATAGAGATTCACACATCCTGGACAATGAATTGTAATGACTCTGGTGATCTGATATTTCCTGTAACACCACCATGGAGTTCGCATTTGTGGCTGTGATTAATTATGTCTCAACAACTATTGTATACAGCAGGCTAGATTATCTTAAAATTCGATATAACATTCATGTCCCCACTCAGGATGAAGTCTAATAATTTTGGTGATCAACTTTTTATGTTGTGCCCTTATTAGCTAAAATGTACTTAGTCTGATACTTTTTGATGAAATACCTGCCTCACTTGTTCTTACTTTAGTATTTAGTGCTAATTTGCATATAAGATAGTGAACTAACATGGTGAACGTGGTGAAAATTATAACTGCTAAACATCAGCATGTTAACATGGGACGTTAGCATTTAGCTTAGATTCTTTAGACTGTCTTGTTTTAAATTTAAGGACTAATTTAAGTGAATCTGCATGAGAACTAACAAATATTTAGTTGAATTTCACATGGTCATTGTGTTTTATTTTGTTATGTAACTCCTCAAAATGCTTACTATACTGTATACAGTAATTCATCTGCTTGAGAGGACAGTTTTTAAAATGTATAGTAAAATATGATTTCATCTTCACATAGAAAACCACAAACAGCAAAGCAGAACCAGAACACGGCCCTCATACTCCGTCACTATGGAGATGCAAAAGAACAAAAAAAGGCCCATCCTACCACTTTAGTTAATGGGATTCCCAGGATACCAGAAGTGAAGCAGCAGGATCGAGCACAGCAGAAACTATACTACAGGATCAGCGATGGCTCCTCATTCATATAGTATTTTCTTCCCACAACATACAGTATCTGTTCATAACTATTATAATTTTAGTGGTTGTCCAAGAAGCAAGTGCAGTGTAAGCATATGCCAAATATGTCCAATTCTGACCTTTGACCCTGCCCTCTCAGCTACCGCTCTGGTTGCATGGCCGTATGCCAAAGCCACTCAGGTCTGCACTGTGGAGGCTTGTATACCAACGTGTTCAGTGACAGCAAGTGTCCCACTGTCCTAGCAACTATCACAGCATTTGGGCATGGGGCTGTTACACACCCTCTTAGGTGAGTTCAGTTCTGATATGTGAGAATAATTAAAGTGCATCTTTAATCATCTATCACTCTGCATGTGTGACCTCTCTGATGATACGTCCTTATCATTTCCTCCAGCTCTGCAATTACAGCAGTGTGGGACCAGAATGGTGGATTCATTTGTGATGGATTGGGGAGCATAACTAAGGAGTGGAGCTGGCAGACAGCCCATACACAGAGGGAGATTCTTATACAGGTTAGGAGGCTGCCACGGTGCTAGAATAGTGACTTTTTTAGAATGCTGCGCCTTCTATGTGTTATAATCAAATTAGGTCACACCCAGCACCAGCTGTAATTTGACAGGAATTCTATCTCTGTGGAGTCAAATATCCTCTTGCTTTCACTCACTGGCAATGTGCCATAGTTGAAACTACCATGCATTAGCTCATGCTGCATGGATATCAGGCCAGAGGAAATTTCCAGACAACAGACGTACTCAGTGACAGAGCTGGTGAGAAGGGCTAAAAATCTGAGGTGGATCTGTCATGTGAAATGTATATTAGACGTGCATATGAGAAATGTCACATTTAGAGGAAACATACTGTAGCAGGAGATGCTGGATGTGATGAATGACCTGCTGAGGAATGAACACTAACTGCCTCTGACAGGACCAAGAGATTCACATTTCATTATGGTGACTGGGCTGGCTTGTTTTAGATCAGGGATATTTCATGCAGAGCAGAACGTATGACATTTGCCATTTGCAAGAAGGTTTCCATTTTAAAGTAATCAGTATATGTGTCTTTCTGTCTCCTGCAGGTGTCAGAGCTGATCGCTGTCAGGCTGCTCAGTGGTACTTCTGCCATGCTCAGCTTCAGGTGCAATGATGAAAGTGTTCAACTTCCCCTTTCTGCCCTGTCTAACATTCACCGAAAAAAAAAGGAAATGGTGAGATTATGATAATCTAATAGACAAAGGATTGTCTTGAACAGATGTATTAATGATTAAAAAAGGGAATTAACAGTATCTATTCTGCATTAACAGCCGTGTCTGCAGACTGATGGGAAGTTTATCTCTGATGCTGCTCTTGAACTCCTGCTGGTGAGGAAGACAAAATCCCCTGTGGTGGACCTAGAGGGCAAGACACCAACAATAACACCTGTAAGACAATGTAATGTTTGAGAGTCACTGCTAGTCTTGTGCTGAAATCTGTTCCTTGTGTTTTCTTTCTTCTTCTTCTTTTTTGCACTCTGCAGTTAGCACTAGGGCTTTGGCTAGGTGTTGCAGGAATAGCTGTTAGCAGCAGGGTAAGGTTGAGTTGAGTCTAAGCATCACAGAAAATGCCATAGATTTAGATTTATGTTAAGGTAAGGGGCAAATAGAGAGGGAAACAGACTGTGACACAACACTGGTACTAAAGATTTTGACTATATTGCCCCATAATTGTGTAGACCATAAAAGTGTACCTATTCTTTTGGTAGGAGTTTTCTATACCCTTGATACCGTCTTCTACGTCTACAAGCTTTTCAGTGGCATTCTTCGATTCCCTTTGTATAGAACAGCTTGATAAATTCCTTATGTTGTTCTATATAATAGTATTTCATGAGAGTCATGATGTATAGCAGGTATCTGTGTGCTCTGTGAAGGCCCGCCAGATGATCAGAGAGGTGGAGGGGTCCAGTGACCTTTCAGCACTGTGGAGAAGAGGAGGGCAAGCTGGCAGGGTGCTGAAGAGGCTTCAGCAAAGAGTACAAAACACCCTGGATGACTGGCTGGAGTATTATCAAGTGGCCACTGGTACCTACCAGCTTAGAGTTTGTGAACATGGCCTTTCTAGCTTTTGTGAAATATGTAATTGTGCCACCAGTGGATGGGTATGAGTTAAAATGGATGCATGTCATGCAAATAAAAATTCACATCTGACCTAGAAAGGTTGTTTAGAATAGTTCAATGTAGCAAAAGGTTACAGTATCCCCTCTTATTGAAGAGTTCCATCAAGATTTTGTATCGCTTTATGTCTGAGTGACCTATTCTTCTCCTTCAGGTATCAAGTGTCCTCACACAGAGCGGCTGCCAAATGCCCCACTAAAGACCAGGCTGGGAAGAGAGGTACAGTCAGCTGCTCTGCCCTCTCTGAGCACACCTGAGCGGGCTAATGCCAAACCAGGCCAGTCAGAGGAGGGTAGGAACGAGCTACAGAAGCTACACAGACACCTGTCACCAACAGCAGAGAGCCCTCCTGACTCCTCTGTCAGGCTGTCAAGGTGCACACTTCACACCAGCACACAGGGCAAGAACCATGTAGGCCATCCCATAAGCTCTGACTTATACCTCACATAGACGGGTGACAAATTAAAAGCAAAACCAACATAAAGTGTCTTAGTAAGGTGTTGGGCCACCAGAACAGCTTCAGTGCAACCTGCCATTGGCTCTACAAGTCTCTAAACTACTGCTGGGATGAACATCATTCTTCCAAATGATATTCCCCATGTGATGTTTTGATGATGGTGGTGTAGACACTGTCTAACACTGTGCTCCAAAATCTGCCATAGGTGTTCAGCTTGGTTGAAAACTGGTGACTGTGAAGGCCATAGCTTATAATTCATTTTCATACTGAAAACCATTCAGTGTCTCCTCGTGCCCTGTGGATAGGGCCACTGTCATCCTGGTAGAGACCACTCATTTGTTCGGGGTTTTCCTTTCAATTGTTGCCATCTGTAACTGTGTCTTAGCAAACTGTAGGGATGAAAGGCTTATTTACAATGACAGCTTCACTATCACCCCCTCCCTGCCAGGTCAGTGATTATTCCAGATACTCCAGAGCCACAGCCCTCCACTGTTCTCCACTGTCCAGCCCCACTGAAGTTCACCCCCTCCGTCCCTCTCACAGCGTGTCCTGTGGTGCTGAGAGCTGCACTGCTGGGGGAGGGGGGACGGAGGCGATGTTGCTGCAGCGCTACTCTGATGCCAGTAGTGAGGGACCTGGAGTATGATGCCTTTGTGATGGGCCAGCCTTCAAACAGTCAACAAATTCTGGTGGTGTGTGTGACTCTGCTGCGCCAACCCATCAACACACATAGAGTAGCTGACCAGGATCCACTGGAGATGCTGTACAGAAGGAGGAACAGGAACAGAACCATGCCCTGCACTCAGGTGTGAATGCTGACTTACAGTACATACAGGTGGATATGTATACCCAGCCAAGTACATTACCATCTCTGGTACACAATATGTACATCACTTGTTTGTTCCCTCACTGTAATACAATGACATTCAGTTTAATCAGCAAGTACAATAAATGTGCAGGCATTTTCTTGCTACTAATGCACATTTTGCAAGGACAGTGCAGCACTGCATACACTACAGAACAAACGGTCAGTGAAAGACGTCCTTTGGTCATCAGCCTATCATACTGTGATCATCATATTTCTGGAAACTCAGCAACATGTTATTTTTTTTTATCCAGTGCCAGATGGATTCATTTCGCCTTGTGAGGTATGAGATATCGCCCGGCTGTGGAGTCAAGAGCAACTTGCTGCAGCAGCGGCACAATGCTGCTCCCGGGATGATCCTGGTCAGTAAACCTGCTGCGGGCTAGGCCAAAAGCTGCATGCTCTGCTCAGTGCCACTAGGCGGCAGCAGCAGCTCTTGTCTGAAGGAGAAGAGCTGGTAGAAGATGAAGTTTAGCAGGGTGATAATAAGGTGTCATCCCACAGAAACAGAAACATTTATTATATTACTAATGTAGGCTAAGAGACAGTGAAGGATGACACTTCTTAAGAATAAAATGTGCTCTAATTATTAGCCCAAAGACATGACAGCTGCTCCACTAATTTGGGCTAAAAGATGAAAATCCCTGCTACAGTCCATAAATCAAAAAAGAAATTACTCAAATCATAGTGACATGACACAGTGTTCACACCTAAATACTTAAGGCCCAGATGTTTTACTCAGAAACTCAGTAAGAGCAGCCCTTATTATTCACACTGTTGCTTCCTCTGTTGTGAACTAAAAATAACTGCATGACTGATATGGCTTATGTCGTGAAAAGATGGAATCAACTGAGTGCTGCAAGCCATAATATAAAAATACTTGGACAAATCCTTATTAAATATGACAGGAAAAGTAACCACTGTGTGTGAATGTGGTGTTATATGTTTTGCTATTTCCGCACATACTATAAACTCTTGTTGTTTACAGATGTACATCAGAGGGAAGCTGCTGTTCCTGGGCTATATATGCAGTGATCACAGCTGCTCAGTCAGGGACCTTCAAAAGCAAATCTCCAGAAGCAGGGGAGACTACAGATTAGGTCTGGGCCTCCCACCGGACTACAAGTTCAGGTACGACTGCACCATACCCAATGTGAATACGATTTACTTTAAGAAACTTAAATAAATATGTTTCTTTACTAAAGGACAAGCTATATAGGAAAAGTCAAGTTTACCATTTGATAGTTTTTTGTCATTTACTTGCAGTGAAACAGTGAGCACCCTTACAGACCTAGATGTACAAAGTTCACAACATGGAAGACTTACATAACAGGAGGAAATGAGTAACGCTGTCAGGTTCAGCACAAAAGGCCAGTAAAAGGTGTGACTAAATTTGAATTTCAAGTAAAATCCTGCTAATTCATTGCTCTCTATATATAATAGAACAAACTCATAACCTGATACAGGTCCAAATCAGAAAAAGTTGGGACGGTATGTAAAATCTAAATTAAACCTGAAAAGAGTGGTTTGTAAATCATAATAATAATAATCACCTTTATTGGCCAAGTATGTTACACACAAGGAATTTGTTTCCAGTACAGAACCGATGGCAGCCAT
>NW_018127887.1:1810044-1851668 GCF_001952655.1 Monopterus albus | reverse complement strand
GCCTGCCTGATCATCCCACACAACCACTGTGAGCAGTCCCCAGAGAGCCAGGGCCGGCCGCAGCGAGCTGGTGCTTCTGGTGGCCCCCTGGTTTCTGCTCCTGCTGTCGGTGGCTATGGGTTATGAGGGCCCAGAGACTGGAAAGGCTTAACAGCGTTTGCTGTTGCCTGCATCAGCCTCCTCCATCACCCCTGAGTCCTGTATTACATTGAAAACAATACAAATGATTTACAAATCACTCTTTTCAGTTTTAATTTAGATTTTACATACCATCCCAACTTTTTCTGATTTGTGGTTGTAGATATTTTTTCTATATTGTCTTATGTTTTCATAAATGTTTTCCACCTTTCACTTTCACCCTGCTTGTGTTGCTATTTACAGTAAGAAAGTTTTTAAGATACCTGACTGAATTACCTGATGACCTGATGCCCTCTGCCTAAACAGAAAACACCAAAAAACCCCTGAGGCATCTTACCGGCAGCACAGGACCCTTTTCATTGAAACAAAGACTCCTGCGTTTCCTCATGTTCCTGTTACCACACATTGATAGGATTACATCTGTTACGTTTCATCTGTGGGTAAACACTTTAGGTTGCTGTAATACAGTCAGACTACAACCACCTCATTTGCTTCCCATACATGCTTGCATCACTGCTTAGACTAATTTGTGGCTGAGATTCAAAATTCCTTTTTCACACTGGCGATTCTTCTGGTCACCAGGGCACAAGATGACTGACTGCAGATGTTTCAGTGTTTTGTGTAACAGGATTTCCATCTTACATACATATTGCTGAGAAATTGGTGTATTTGTTGTTACAGGTTTTAGTAAAGTTGATCGGATTTAATAAAAACACTAAACTCTTTTGTGTTCTTTTTATTTAATGCTATCATGCTATCACAGCCAGGCCAGTTGCTGCTGTTCATCATTCTTTCTTCCTGCTAGCCAGTTCTGTTTTCTGAAGGGATTACTGATTACAGTAATCAGCCTGGTCACCTGGTAAGGGCTACAGCACGATGACAGCATCACCCACAAATGATGCTTTTTGAGTTTTACTTCCTCAGCCATATGGCTTACAAAGCATGGATTTCTGGTTTCTTAGTCATATTTGTTAATGTAAGCAGTAATGGTGTATATTGAATGGTGTGTGTGTGTGTGTGTGTGTGTGTGTGGGTGTTGCACTCTGGAAAGTTCCCAATGATGAACAGTCACACATTATTAATGCACTTGGGTAGAAATGTCGATCTGATGGGGTGTAGGGTACAGTTCACCAGAGTATGCAGGCTTTTCTCTTACACATCCAAAGCTTTGTTAGTGATTATATTTTACATTAACTAAAGTATTGTTTCGATTGGCCCTGGCAGTCTGTGGTTTCTGGGGGCCCCTAGCGGACTGTTTAGGAAACAAACCAAAAGGAAGGTGGTGGTGTACATATCGCAGGCAGGCAGGCAGTGTGGCTCCAGGGAGAATGACCTGTTTGCTGTAAGATAAGACGTTTTGTTCGAACAGCATGTCGAGTTTTTGGCAAATAAACCAGTTTTAGTCGACGTATCAGGGCATAAAGGATGGTTTGTTTCCGCTGGACTGATATACAGTAATTTACGAAGCGAAGTGAGTGAAGCGATGACGAGCTCAGGTAAGTGACCGTCAAATCCTTACTCTGATTTTTTCCCACCTCCGACAAATACACTTGCGAATTATGACATTTTAATTGCCCAGTCACTGGTTAAGGATGTAAACTTAGTCTAAAACTGCTAAATAAATAAGTGTATTAATGGAATAAATAGATAAACATACTGCGTACATGTATGTGCGTTTGGTGGGTATAGGTAAATGTCAGTCATGTGATATTTATTATAGTGTTTGTGGAATTCACTTGTTAGTCACTTATGTATTTAACATATCTGACTTAATTTAAACATTTTAAGTTAATTGGTGATGACAGAATTCATTAGAATGTTTTTGTACACTTGGAAACAGTGTGTAAAACGTGATAGGGAACTATGCTGAGGGGAAAACAACATACCTTCCTCTCACCGTGTTGCAGTTTAGCCCATCACAGAAAACTGTAGGACATTAGTGCAACCAGATGTCTGGAGTTTGCATGACTCTTTTCCAGTGCACCCCACTCTTCATCTCCCGTCTGCTCCTCCTCTTCCTCTGCTTGTTGACACAGGCCATTAGTGGAATAGAGTGCTGCTGTGTGGAGTGGCAAACAAAACCCATGTACTGTTTGAACCCCTGGAGAGCTGGTTTGGTACTTCACAGCAGTTTTACACTAAGCTGTCACTAGGTTGGGATCACTGCAGAGCAGATTTATGGAATGAAACCCCATTAGAACAACAGATGTCATAGTGAAAACACATAAAATGCATATTCCAAACATTTTTTTATTGTGTCAGATTAGGGCCATAATCTGTGACATTTCACATCTGGAACTGTTTTCTAACAGACACTCAACACAAAATCTCAAGTGTGTATCTTGCATTTTTGACTCTCCTCAGGCATGCACAAGCCACCGGTGGCCCCTAAACCAAAGCTGGTCCAACTCCAGATATCAGGGGCATCTCCTGCAACCCCCAGAAGAGATGGCCCCATGCTCCCATCTCCTAGTACACCAGGAAGGGTTAAACCAGTATTGGCTCCCAAACCCTGCCTCTCCAAACTCACCACTGCTGTGGAGTCCAAACCTCTGGCTTCAAAGAGCCTGCACCAAATATCTGTAACAGAAAACTCTCTGACTGTATACCTGCTCAACTCCCAGAATGGAATACAGCGAGAAAACAAAAAACCCGATTGGGATTATATTATTCCTATTTGCTTGTGTAGCCAAGAAAACTGCCAATGCATCAGGAGCACATCAGCAAACAAAGACAATATGGAGAAAGACTTAAAAACATTAACCAAGGATACAACTGAAGACAAGAGAAAGCTTCTCCATACATCTCGAGATACTGAAGATTACAGTGATGGCAGAACAGATGACACAAAGAACCACGTGAAAAGCAGTAGTCCTCCACAAAATGTTTGTCCCCAGCCTGCTTCTACCAACACCCACCTCACTGATCATAAAACTTTACAAGAAACAATTACTTTGGACAAAAATCTGAACACAAACATCAGTACCTCCAGTCCGGTAGTGACCCCTAGGCCCTTTCCTCCTCACAGGACATGGAGTGATGAGGCAAATGGTAACATAATACCAAAGAGTGCACCCGAGGAAGATGCTCTTGGCTCAGAGAGAATGTCTGGTGAGTCCCAACCCAAACCAGCCCATAAGAATCCTGTCCCTATACCACGGAAACCCAGAACAGCTGTTCTGGCCCATCAGAAAAAGGTGGAGGAAGAGAAGAGGGGAGAGACTGTAAGCCAGGAAAGGAAGGAAATGAACATCAATAAAGAGGAGGTGTCATCAGAGGGGAAGGGCAGCTCCTCCATGTCTGTCAGTGTACCTGTTAGTGAAAACAAGCAGCCAGCTTTTCTGTCTGCAAGAAAAGCCTGTCCTCCACCAGCACCTCCGCCCAGGAAGAAACCTTTTCTCTCTGCACCTGAGAACGTGCCAACCTTTGCCCCTCGGGTATTTGCAAATGATGTGGAAGAGGAAGACCTGGGAATGGACAGCGACATTTATGAGAAGGAGATATCAGTTGACCAGGACAGTAGGGTGGAAAAGAAAGGAAGGGATGATCAGGAGACGGTCTGCAGCAACCTCACACATTGTCTTCCTTCCAGTAGTTTGCTCACTCAGCCTCCTGGCATCAGTGCCGCAACAGAGAATAACAGGGCGGTCAAGGTCGATCCAAAGAAGCCCCACCAACACAGCAGCCCGATATGGATCCAGAGGAAGGAATCTAAGGAGAAAGAAGAGGGAAAATTAGGAGATGGTGAGAAAAGGCATGTTCTTCCGCTACAAGATTGTGCTGTAAAGGAGGGCTTACAGAGAGAGCTGCCTTTGCATACAGATGAGAAAACAAGTAGAAACCTCATAACAGTTGGAAACAAGTCTTCCCAGTCTACTCTGGGCAAACAGAAAGCCAGGTCATTCTCTGGTGCTGATGTTGTTCGCTTTGAGCAAGACAGGAGGAACTCTTTCCGAAAACTGCTGGAATTGAAGCTCTCTGTGAAGAACCCAATTGTAAAAGGAGGCCAGAGCCCAGACTCCACTGCAAATGATGATGAGCAAAGTGTGGACAGGGACCAAGACAAATGCCAGAACTTCCCTGCGCATCTCCGAGAACGCAAATTCTCCTGCCCACTGATTGGAGTAGAACAAAGTGTAGATGAAGATGAGTTTTCTCATGGAATAGAACAATCTGGTCACAATGAGAGCATCGGTATATATGAGGAAATAGACTACTTGAATGTGCATGTGGGAAAGGCAGAGTCATCTATGACCTGCCACGGTGAAATGTATTGTGATGAGGGCATTTATGAGGAGCCTGAACCCTTTATGTCCTTAGAGAAAACCAACAGACAGCAGCAGCATCAGACACCAGCAGCTGGCGGGTAAGTTATGATGTCTGTTATTTCTGTTTCTTATTTCTGCATCTATTTGATTCTGTTTTTTTCTCTTATTATATCATCTGTAAACGATCTAGTGTATGACAGAGAGTGTCTGTTACCATTTTTATAAGGGGAAGTCACACAGAAGCATGTCACATTGTATTTTGTTGCAGGTTCCTGTCAGGGGAGTTTGACAAGTGTGTTAGCATGCATGCTTGCAACATTTTTCATGTGTTGATAGGTTTGTAGATTGACCTAATAATTCAGATGACACAGACAATTCTATATATACTTCATATACTGTAGTAGGTTGTTATCAGAGGCTTCCTTTGCCCTAAAAGGCCTTGGTGTTTGTTGCAGCTCAGGATTGTTTCCTCTCTGGGGCTAAAAAGGCAGTTAAGTGTTTTAAGTTTTAAAGGATCTGTTAATAGAAATATTTAAGATCTGCTACTGAGATTTTTGTCTCCATTAAAACACAATAGTTGTGACAATTCTCTACGTGTTCCTCAAAGCATTGGAAAAATAGTTTGAGAAAGCTGTGTGTTTTTCCAGAAATCGTGTTCCTGTAACTCTGCATAAACATTAGAGCCGCAGGTTTAATTTAAACTACTTTTTATCCAGGAGAAGGTTTCTACAAAACTGTTGACAGTGAGGTTTGTGATTCGAGCAGACAACATTGTCTCTGGCACAACACAATACCGCTTAGTTTTCCTCATGTAAATGTTAAATGATTGGATCAAGACGTATAAAATATTTGTATCCAAGATGAGGAAATATTTTTTGGTTTGGACTGAGCCTTTTTTTAAGATTATTGCATCAGTTAAACTGCTAGTATGGTTATTTTTTGGGGGGAGGACTGTTAGTAATTAGTCTTTTCTGCAAAGAAATTATGAATGACCAGTGAACTCAACTTGAAAATTTAGATTACAGTTTGTGTAACTGTTCGCTGTCTCTCAGTGAAATGCGACAGTGTAAACATGCCAGTGTGTAAGAACCAGTGACTCTGGCACACTGGGTTTGTTGCTCAGTTTTAGCCTCTTTCTCTCTCTAGCTAGACCAGGGCTAGTGATACAGCACGTGACAGTGTTGATGATTATCAGTACATGATTTGGTTTTTCCTCAGCTGCGTTAACTGGCCCCTTTCCTGTGTGACTCCCACTCCTTTAGAGCAGGAACTGTTATGAATACTGCTACATTGATGTTTTTCTTCCAAAAATACATATGCTGACAAAGATGTTTTTATTTCAAACCTCATCTCTTTTCCCTAATCTATAAATAATGTACTCCTTATACTTTTTAAATTAATCATGTGCCATTAAAATGACTAAAGGCATGTCATTGTTTGCTGAATGCACATTGTTTTTAATAAATGCCTGCAGCAGCAAATGTTTGTTCACACCACAACATCTGTCTCTGTTCTTCTCTGACCCCAATGCTCTGGCCTTTTAACAGCTGTTCTACCAATGAGGAGGTGGCACCACAGGGTTATAGCCACTCAGATGATGATACTAGAGCCAACACCTCAGATGAGGAGGAGGATGATTGCATCTTCATGTCAAGTAAAGGAGACCCTGAGCAGCCAGGGCAGAGTACGGTGAGGACAGCAGACACTGTTTAGTCCCTGATGTGCACAGAAACATTGCCTGGAATTATCTCACAGGGTTTGTGTTGTGAGACATAATGATTTTGTCTTGAACCTCAGGGGAAGAATTTGTCTTCTTTCTGACACTCGTTCATTTTCATCAACCTCCTGAATATACAGTGCAGTACAGCTAAATGAATGCAGTCTAATACATCAGCACTGCAATAAATTCTCCCTGTGATGATGTGATGATAAATTTTTGTTGAGAGAGAGGTTCATTTAGATGTATGATTATTTTGTCTGTTTTTGCACCTTTGTTAGACCCAGAATGGAAACAAGACCAAAATTCACCACATCGCGACAGAAATCATGACCTCTGAGAGTGTGTAAGTCTTAATATTGTTTTAATTTAAAACATATACCCACTTACTACTAGTGGTAGCCAGCCATGCCGATAGTTTTGGTTTGTTTGCCCAGGTTTGAGATGTTTAGAGTATAAATAATATTGTCTATGGTGCTCACAATGTTGAAAAATTACATTTAAGTCAACAGCGATATCTAATTTCAAAGAGACAACTGGGGATCAACTGTTTCACTAACTCTTTCTCTTGTATAAAATGAAAACTCACAGTAAGCTTTGTCTGTTGTACAAAGAAAATGGTTTTTGACCGATATGTGGCTGTTGATGTTTTTAATAGTAATTTTGTTATGCTGTTGGCACCACACACAATATGCTGTTTTACTTGAAATACCCCAAAACCTTAGCAAATAAAACTAAAATTATAAGCATGGATAAATAAGAAAGAGGAAAACTATTTATTTTCTTTTGCTTAAAAGGAAGTGGCTCTTTATGACTTTACTCATTAATTATATCTTATTTAACTTCTCATCATGCCAGGGATCATAATCTACCTATCATTATTCTTTGTTTTTGTAGGTTTGTTGATGTCCTGAAGCTGCTTCATGTCGTAAGCATCCCTTTACTTCATCCTTTAAAGGTAGGGTTGGCGATCCTGGAAAAACCAGCAAGAGGAAGCTCAGTCTTGAAATTAGACAATTGAAGAAATCACACCCTTTCGTTCTAACTTCTCTCCAAAGCCACTCCTCCAAACCACAGTGCACACTGCAACGTGAACTGCCTGACTAGTACTGATTTCAGGAAATAACAAATGCTCCCCAAGCAAAATAAAACCAATAGTTACATGTCCAGCAGAAATACAGCCACCAGAAATCGTGTTCCTGTAACTCTGCATAAACATTAGAGCCGCAGGTTTAATTTAAATTTAGCCCTTTTCATTCTCAGTTGTTGCCATCGTTCAAAAGCCACACCGATGTTAATTCTGGTTTTACTTCTTGCAGCATCCAACTTCTTTTTAGTTGTAACTTTCTAGAATACACTATTATCTGCCCCAGATCTGTGGCCCTGAACCACAGTTGGGGGCCCTCTGGTTAATGGCTAAACTGCTTTAGCCCCGGTATCTAGTCTTAGAGGTCCGGGCGGGGAGAAGTGAAGAGGGAGTCCAGGGAGCAGGTTTCTTTCTTTATGTTGTCAGTGCATTTAATGTATTCATAGGATGAGGTGTTTTTCAGCCCTGCTGCTGCCACAAATGGCAGGTTTCTTTCTTTATGTTGTCAGTGCATTTAATGTATTCATTACCATTGGGTTGAAAAGAGAAATTCAAGTAATGTAACAAAAAAATCTTCTGAATCGCCAGCCCTACCTTTAATTCTGTTGGTTTCACATGAAAACAGGCCCCAGAGGCTGTTGTTATGTTTTATCTGGTATTAATCGACTGTGAGAGTTCACTATATGTGTTTGATAATGCTAGTTACTGGGGCACACCCCATGCAGGATAAGACTGTGTAGACCCAGCTGCCCGCAGCTTTGTCAGCATGGCTCACATTCCTCACAGTCGTCTCCTGGTAGGTTGATCTGACAGGAATGCTACACTTATCTGTACTTAAACACAGCCTTGTGGCATTTTGAAAAACTTCATCTGTACTTCCCTGAACGTGTTTGTGACAGCATACAGTGCATGGTAACAAGTACGGCAAAAACATGTATATGTTGTCAGACCTGTACAAATCTACCCAGCTCTCTTGTAATCTCACAGTTAATAAAATCTACTTTAAAGTCTCTCTACACATTATGTGAAATGTATAGTGTAAGAATACATAAAGAAACATAGTAAATGTGGCACTTTGAGAAAAAAAAACTATTATTATCTATAACTACTTTATTTAGCTAGGCATACCAACTGTAATAAACTGCCATTTGAGTATCACATCATACTATCTAGCAAACAGATAAAAAGGAACTGGCACAAGCTGTGCTACGTAAACAACACAATGGGAAGTGGTTAGACCTCTAAAAAACACGGGACAACAAATAGTCTCATCCTACTAAATACAGTCATATGAGCAGAAATTTGGAAAGACACAAAGTCACACCATGAGAATGCAACAGGATTGAGTCATAAGTGATGACTCGTCACAGGCAGGAAGTGCTTGGGTGTCTGTGGACCGTAGAGAAATGGAAGCCAGTAATAAGAAACAGCCATTCCAAGAAGGCGGAGATTACTTATTATTTGTTCAGTCTCCATCTCTGGCAGGCAGGCAGGCAGTCATCTGGCTTTCCATGGACTGATAAATGTTTTGTTGTGTGTCTTCATCAGCTAACTGTTGAACCATATCTATAGCCATTCTAGTGTTGTCTCTGTGCACTGTTGCTCAGCTGAACACCCATTGTCTCCAAAATGTCAACTTCCCAGTGGCAGAAAGATAATAACAGCTTTGACTTTTACCTTAATGGAAATGTACTGTGTGGTCTTTCTGATGAGCTTTCAAAGCGTAATCCTTAGCATTCAAATAATATTTTCGGTCTATCAAACAGTATGTACACTGTACAAACAAACTGAAGAGAAACAGTGATTGTGCCCACTTCACTCTGGACAGTAACATAATATTACTAACAAATACTTCCTTACTGTTTCCTCAGTCATGTCTGCATTATAATCTTCGCTTATCTTGTGAATCATCCATATTTTTTCTAATACCATTTAAAATACATTTCTTCACTGTCAGTTGTTGTAGTAGGAAGAGAATACATGTGTTAACCACAGGCGTTCACCTCTGGGTGCCCAGTCTGCATGCAGTTTTATCTGCCACGTGTCACCATAAACCACCAAAAGAACCATCCACATCATCAGAAAGAGCAGCAGAAACAGCTATCTCAGCTCTTCTGTGCTTTTTAAAAAATCCTGACTCATCAAATAATGGAAATTTGAGGATCCTTAATGGGAGTCAGGGTATTTTTATGATACATCACCAGGTTTTTCATGATGTGCCTGTGTTCCTGTAATCACCCAAGTCTTTCTGACTATCTGACCTATAGGACTTCCGTGATTTGGTGTCCAAGGCATCTCGGCAGAGTGGGAGCCCTGTGATAGAGGAGCGTCTTCTGAACCAGATCTTGTACTACCTTCCACAGCTCTATGAACTCAACCATGACCTGCTCAGAGAGCTGAAGCAGAGAGTGGCACAGTGGTACAACAAATTTATTTTAAAAAGTGTTTATTTTACTGACACCATATTCATTCACCCACACATTGTGGTCAAAGGTACAGTATGTCGGCATCCCTGTACATTTGTGTACATTGCATCAGGGACTGTGTTAGCCTTCTGTTCCAGTTCAAGGACATCTTAAAGCTCCTTACTGAAGCAATCATTTCTTAAATATTCAAATATTTCAGTTCAATAAATTCAGTATTTAAATTTCTACACTTCATATGTCAGTGTAAAATTAAAGCATTATAACGAACTATTGGAGTAACGCTGTGATAATAAGCCTTAATTCTGAAATGGTCTACAACAATATATAATGTACTATAGTGTATTGTACACCTCAGTTACATATACACACACTTCAAAACATGTTGCAGTGTCTAGGTTATCTCATTCTACTCCATTTAATGCACAGGGATGACAATGTGCAGCTAGCAGACATTTTCCTGAAGAAAGGGCCCTTTCTGAAGATGTACTCCACATACATCCGTGAGTTTGACAAGAATGTGGCTCTACTGGAAGAGCAGAGCAAGAGGAATCCAGCATTTGGTGCTGTAGTACGACAGTTTGAGGTAACAAGGCTCACTAAACCAGTTTTCTCTGTCTAAGTGGGTGTGTCTTTCGGGTTAATAAGGCTTCATAGTTTCTGTGTATGCATCTAAAAATTGTGTTATTGGTGTATCTTTTTTTGTCCAAGGCCAGTCCACGTTGTGCTAACTTGGCTTTGAAGCATTACCTACTGAAGCCTGTTCAGAGGATTCCACAGTATCAGCTGCTGCTCACAGGTACTTAAGATGAAGAGTCAACTTGACAACGTTAAATCAATCAGTTTAATATCTTGGCACATTGTTATTAAACCAGAGTCATGCATACATACATTATCTATACTGTTTATCTTGAAGAGGGTCATGGGGGGCTGGAGCCAATCCCAGCTGACATTGGGTGACAGGCAGGGTCCACCCTGGTCAGGTCATCAGTCTATCACAGGACTGACACTTAGACAGACAACCACACACACCCACACTCATTCCTAGGGGAAATTTAGAGTCGCCAATCAACCTAAGCTGCATGTCTTTGGACTGTTGGAGGAAGTACCTGGAAGGAACCCACACAGGCACAGGGAGAACATGCGGACACGCACAGAAGGGCACAAGGGGCTTAAACCTGGAATCTTCTTGCTGTGAGGCCACAGCACTAACCACTGCATGCTGCATACCATGCTGCCCCCGAGGTCATTCATTAAAAGCCAAATGGCTTCATCATTGCAGCTACAGGCTCCTAAACAGTGCTTGTTTGCCAAATACATGATGTCTCGTTAAAGGCATCAGGCTGCCCTCTGGTGTCCAGAAAAACAAAAGTAGCTTGGAATTTCTGCCTTGCTTCTTCTATCCTCCTATAATAAGGTTTTTGAAGTGTAGCCCAAATCAGATGTGGTGAAGTTACACAAGCTTTTAATATGAATGACCTTAGTGTTCCGTGAGTCTAAAGGATCAGAGTCGAACACTCAGTGCCAAAATGTGAAAAACAGTCCTCATGTTGCTCTTGGATAATTACATTATTAAGCACCTGCAGACCATTTTATCCAGGATTTTAATTTCCGTTTGCATTCCAGGAATTGACTATATAACAATGAATACTTGTAACCAAGTGTACAAAGTCTTTTTCACTTGTTTGGTTCCACTCTTGACCCTGACTTTGAAAGGGTTGTTATTTTGTTTCAGACTATCTGAAAAACCTGTCGGAGGACTCGGCTGATTACAAGGACACACAAGGTAAACACAGGACCTTTTAACATCTCTATACAGTAAACAGAGGTGATGGTGCCAGTGGAACTGTATCATGTATGTGATGTACATGTACCGTATACTGTATGTGGTGTACACCTTTACACATTTTTTCTTCTCAGCTGCCCTTGCTCTAGTGAAAGAGGTTGCCAATCATGCCAACGACTTCATGAAACAAGGGGTGAGAGACAGTCAGCACATTCTCTTAACATGTTAATAAGATGCTCTGAGCAGTTTACTCATGTTAATTTTTTTTCTAAATCTCAGGACAACTTCCAGAAACTAATCCAGGTGCAGTGCAGTCTGAATGGCAACCATGAAATAGTCCAGCCTGGGCGGGTAAGACCTCATAGATGTTGTTTGTGTTTGTGTTGTAAATTTACCTGCATTAGATTTGTTACATTATAATTTTTAGCTGAACTTTTATAATTATTATTATTCACAATCACTCATTTAAGTCTATTTAGTAGCTGTTCTGGATTTTTCAGCCATATCACAAGACCATCATCAGACAATAGAGTTCAGCCATGGAATAGTAGATGTTTAAATTAGCATTTTTCTATCATTTCTGCTTCATGTTGGCTTAAGTTCCAAAGTTCATTGTTGACCTTAAAAATAGCAGTTGGCAAAACAGTCTCTTTTTAATCCATACAATTTAAACCTTAATGTCATTGTAATGAAGCCCCATAATATTATGGTGAGCAGGAAATCACATTAACAGAACTATAACACTAGATGTTTTTATCCAAATGGTTCATTACCTTTAGGGCTTATAATAGTGTCCCATTTCAAGACCAACATTTAAATTTCATTAATATTCAGAAAATGAAAATAGCCATCCTTCTCATTTAAACAAGGAAAAACTATGAACTTGACTTAATGTGACATTTTTGTCCCCCAGATCTTCCTGAAAGAGGGACTCCTATTGAAGCTGTCCAGGAAGATAGTACAGCCCAGAATGCTCTTCCTGGTATAGTGTCCATGTATCTCATGCTTCTCTTCCTTCATTCTTCAAGTGACATCTGCCCCAGCCAGTCTGTTGTGTGCTCTCTACCTTCAGTTAGTCCAGAATATATTCTGTGAAGGTTTGACTGTGATCAGACAGATGCTCCTTTCTTTTTAGTTAAGCGTCTTTTTCCTAAGTAAGGTATTATATGGTCCATATATCCTTGTATCTCACCTTTGTTGTCTTTTACTGCCATAAGGACACTGAAGTTGTAGATCAGAAACTTTTGACTGTCCGGAGGTCAAGGCTCAAAGACGCTTGAGCCTTTGATTATATGTACACAAACTTCATAACTGTCTTTATCAAAACAATGGAAGCTAATGAAACAAAAATGATTCATTATCTATTAGAAAATACAGAATGAACAGAAAAGACAGAATAAAAGTAATATTCCTTTGCTATTTCTCCCTTAGTTTAATGACGCATTACTCTACACCACTCCTCTTCAGTCAGGCCAGTACAAGCTCAACAAAATGCTGTCTCTGGCTGGGATGAAGGTGACATCTCCTTTTATTTCCTTGCACTCTTCATCTTTTCATATTCTTACATAGTATCACAAGATAAGGTATACGCTGCCATCATTTCTCACAATGAAAATAATTACAGGTTAGCAAACCAAGCCTAGAGGCCTATCAGAATGAGCTCAACATTGAAAGTGTGGAGCGCTCCTTCATTCTCTTTGCAAGGTAATGATCAGGGGAAAAAGATGCCTCAATGTAATTTGAGAAAGTGGTGTTTCATAATCCTATGTTTATCACTGAAGTGCATAGAGGTCTGTGGATACTGTGTAGATGTAGTCACACTTGGTTTCTCTACCTTCAGTTCAGCCATAGAGAGAGATGAATGGCTTCAGGCCATTTCCCTGGCGATCAGTGACTACGCCAAGAGGAAGATCAGCTTTATACCTGGCAAGCCTTCAGAAAAGGTATGATTGTCTTAAGCAGTAGTTCACTTTATACACTTCCTGTTTGCAGAGTATGAGCCTATAGGGTCATCAAAACAAACATTAAAAAGTCAATTTTATAATGCAAGTGAGCAGTGAGTGATAATGTTTTGCTTAGTTTTTTTTAAACTTATATCCAGGTAGACCAGATGGACGGCGCTTCTTTAGGCTCTAAAGCCCCTATATGGATCCCTGACCTGCGGACAACCATGTGTATGATTTGCTTCTCTGATTTCACCCTGACATGGAGGCGACACCACTGCCGAGCATGTGGAAAGGTGAGGTGACAAAAGCAGTCAGAGTTGGAAGAAATACTCTCTCCCTTTTGTTACAACTGTCATTTCTAAACGATTCTTCATCAAAAATAAGCAAAATAAGATAGCTAATAAAATGTGAAAATAGGAATATTTTGGGAAATAATTAGCTCTGCACTGAAACTGGAAACAGCAGAAAACAGCTGGCCAGACTGAAAAAAAAGAGAAAAAGTATGACTTTTGTGCTTTATCATCCCATCAGGTCGTGTGCCAGGACTGTTCTTCCAACAAACACTGTCTTGAATACCTAAAGAATCACTTAGCACGAGTGTGTGACGATTGCTTCGTTATTCTTCAGCAGCAAAGTAAGAGTAGTTTCCTTCTAACACTGTTTGCAATCTGGCAACACATTGTCATTCTTATATTTTTATGCTATCCAGCTGAAACATCACTGTGAATTAGACAAAGGAATACCATCTATTCTTTGTATTTTCTGTGTATTAAAGCACCGCATGTTGTGTATTTCTGTTCATCAGATGAAAGCTCCTCACCAGCAGCCCCAGCCCTTGGAAACAAATCTGCTTTTTCTTTCGTCAAGAAGCACAAGAAGATACCTGCAGCCCTCAAAGAGGTGATGGTTCTTTTTCCTGATCAGGATGCATAGTTATTCATAATGACCAGATATCTGATCAGGTGGGGGTTTATGTCTTTCAGGTGTGTGCAAACACAGACAACTCCTCCATGAGTGGGTATCTGCAGAGGTCAAAGGTTAATAAGAAGCTGGGGAAAAGGCTGTGGTTCGTGATTAAGAACAAGGTCTTGTACACATACGCTGCAAGTGAGGTAAGGTCTCCTATTTTTGTCAATGAATAGTCTCTTCATATCAGTCGACCAATAGGAATTAATTTCATGTCATTCTAAAATCTTTGATTGTGTCTTCATGCAGGATGTTGCAGCATTGGAGAGTCAGCCCCTGTTAGGATTTGTGTTGAAGGCAGATCCATCTCAGAAATTACAGTTTGAGCTCTATCACCAAAACACACTTTACTATATTTTTAAAGCTGATGACGTCCAAACTGCCCAGAGGTACAATGTTAAAAGGGATACATCTTGTTATTGTATATGACAGAAATAGTAAAACTAATGATCTTTTTTCTTTTTAAACAGATGGATCAACTCATTCAAAGAAGCCACCGTGCTTTAAAGTTATTCAACATATTTTTTTGCCTTTGCCTGAACATTTTTTACCTCAGTGAATTCTGCAAAAAACACCTGGAGACACCATTATTAGATGGATTGAACTGAATCCAATTATATTATTTTATTGCTTTTATTATAATTTACTATTGTTACCTTTTACATAGTGTTAGAGAACTCCTGTGGAGGTGGTAAATTACTTATTTTTGTATATTAACATGAATCTTTCTCATCAGGATTTATGCAATTTTGGCCATGATGTAAGAATCATTTAACAACCACCTTTAGCTATTTTAGACTTTTATACTTTCATTTTTTTTTCAGCATTTTAATTTCTCTGGTAACCTGTTTGAATCTCCATAGCACAGATTATTAACAAAAGCTCTTTGTCTACAAATTTGTAATGAATACCATCATCACAAATGGTTCACATTTACCCAGTCATTTTCAGAGGTCAAGACTAGTAATATGTTTTTTGTTGTTTGGGAATAATTACTTTATTTTGCACTTGTCAAGTTGGCTATAGAACACAACATGCACTCATGATAAAGATCAATCTTCTACCTCACATAGGTTTGAGTCTCACATAGTTTTAATGGTGTACCAGGGAAATATTCACTGTTTGAACATACCATAACTGTATGCTAACACAACTGTACCATACTATGTATTGCACTTAAATCACTCAAATGCCTGTACATATTTTATACTCCACACACATATCCTGTGTAAATATACACAATTGTAAACTATACCAAATTTCTAAGAATCTCATTTTTACTACTTAAATTCTTTCACTGTAATAAACTGTTGTTTTACTGTGCTTTTTGTTATGATTGGTTGTATGAAGCAGGAACAAACAATTGTTTTAATAGTCAGCAAAAGAGGAAGTAAGTTGTATATAGGCCACTCATGTCACTGTAACATATAAAACTGTAACAACCAGCATACACACAAAGATAAACAGCTAGTCAAACTTGGTGTAGGGGTTAAAAGTCGTAATAGGCCTGCAATGTGTTAATTAGCAGTTTATAAATGAATAGTGGTCCAGGTGTCCAGCAGCCCCTTTTGAGAAGGGGTTCAAGAGTTCATTGAAGACCTAAAAATACAGCAAATCCTTTGGGCTAGAGAGGATGTTCCACAATATCCGGAAACCCAGAGGTTGTTCTTATTAATGGCATAAGATGGATCCCTCCTAAATAAAACAGCTTATAGTACCCCTATTTCTACAGCAGCACATTATTTCAACCTCCTGTTTTGCTTTGTCTAATAGCCAGTGTGACAGCATCTGGATTTCATACACAGAACTGTTGAGGTGCTTTCAGCATACATGGATTAATAAAACTGCTCAAGATTATACACTCTGTGATCTAACATAATGTCTCTTGTGCCAAAAAACTGAAGCCAGTTGGGAAAATACATTTTGACAGGTTTCTGTTCACAAACTAGTTTAAGAGCGCGGCAATCTAACTGCGCATGCCCATACTTTATTTATGAAAAAAAGGTCACGAACTCTGACCCTCCTACCAACTGCAGTTACAGTAATAATATCGTTTATTGAAGGCAATACATTATCTGATCTAACATCTCCTTGACAGGTAAGGAGTAATTACTAATGTGGGCATGAAAGAGACACGAGTGGCCAGGAACACAGGAAGGAAGGGAGTGTTCAGTGGGTCTACAGCAGGGACGCTACCAGTAGCTACCAGCTAACAAACAGCTAACCTAGCTCGTTAGCATTGTCGTCCGGAGTGTAGCGCATGAAAACGACTTTCGCACGTATGTAATAACGTTAGTGTGTGTATGCGACTCCATGGCTGGTTGTCTGTGTAAGGCTACGCGTTTAGGTGAAGCTGTTAACATCAAGTCGGAAAGAAAAAGGTAGTTTATGCCCATGCTACTTAGCCAACAAGCGTTACCTTGTTAGCTAACGGTGCTGCCGATAGCTCATGTTAGCCGCTGTGCTAGCGTTGCTAAGTAGTCTCAGGAACTAAGCAAGGAACTCAGCATCATTGAATTAAGTGTCAATGCGACAACGGCATGGCCTAGTATTAAATCATCAGCTGTCTTGCTAAACTTCCAATTGTTGTGGAAAGTCATTGCAAGAACTGATGCGAATTCTCCTGTTGTCAAAACTGAAATCCCACCGTTGATTCTGCGATTTGGCATCATGGGCCTTGAACCCTAGCATGCTTTAACCCTTCAATGTTGACCTTTCACCCACAGGAAAAGAAATACCTTTATCTTCCGTATCGATTTTAAATAGCTGTCTGTTAAGGACTTGTTTGTGTTAGCGACACAGCTTTGCCGCTCATTTGTTGTCACTTTTCGATGATTAAGTTGCTTTAATAACATGGCTACCAATAGTTCAGTTTCGAGCTAACATGGGCTAGATTGGCTAGCATAGGCCACAAAATAACATTAGTCAGTGACACGCCATATAATATTACAGATAATGTCAAACTAACTTTGACTTGGTTAACGTTTAAGTTAACATCGTGTAACGTTAGATATGTCCATCAGGTTTGGGCCAGAAATATTTTCTGATTAAAAGGGGAGGTAAACAAATAACCAGGAAGAATAAGTTAGCTAGCTGCAGTGGTAACTACTTGTTTTCTCATAGTGGTCATTTTAACAACAACTCTGAGCTCTGATACAATGCATCTGAATGCAACAGATTGAAAATTAGAGTCTGAGCTCCGGGTTCATCCATACACATTAGTTTATAAAATTGATATTTACGCATGTTGTAAAAGCTGAATGAAATGTTCTATGGGATTTTAGTTTATCACAGAACTCAATCGGTGATTAAATGGTATGTTGTTCACAACAAATCCTCATGAAAACACCAAAACCTACTATACTACTTTGTGTTTCTGCATTACCTTGAGTGTTGCAGGTTATTTTGAGTCAGTATCAGTTGCAAGGGCTGTAAATACTTACTGAGTACAAATCTGGTAAAATAGCCCCCAGTATAACCATTATTAGCTTTAACATGTGCTAAAAACTGTAGTGTCACTGTGCACCTGTTTTAAAAAATTGTTTAGCTTAAAAAAAAATCATCTTTATCCTGTTATGAAAAGATTCTGTTGGAAAGAATTGGCTTGGTGGCTTACTGCTACAGACGGTAGCTGAAAAGTACTGAGAAAACTGACTTTAATTGAATGTTTTTTGACAATAAGAAACATTTTGAAATAAAGTAAGCCATATCCTTGCAGGTGTTCTCAGACCTGATCCATAGTTTTCTTTAATAAAACACAAAGTAGAATATATGCTCTCTGTACAGGTGTGCATGCCTGATGGGGTACTGATGTGAAAAGCAGTGGAAGAAGCTGTGCGAAGTACCAGAATGGATGGACAGACTCAAAGGATTCAACTTTTGTCAACAGACAACAACATGGCTTTAGGACACAGAATCCAGGTGATGTGACAGCTTGTCTGACTGTTATTCTTTTTTAATTATGTGTGAATAAACATTCACTCCTCTCCCACTTGTTATGTATATACAGTAAGCACTTCCTCATGTTTTGATTTATTTTTAAACATTTCCAATAGATTGTTACTGATCAGCAGACTGGCCAGAAGATCCAGATCGTCACAGCACTTGAACCATCGTCCCCTGGAAAGCAGCAGTTTATTTTAGCAAATGCTGATTATTCCCCTGGTGGCAAGGTGATCCTGGCCAAGCAGGAAGACTCACCCAGCAAGGTCATCCTTGCCTCTCCAGATAGTGCTGGGGTTAACCAGCTGTTGTTTGCCTCCCCTGAACTGGCTGGGTCACAGATTCAGGTACTGCCTGAAGTTCTTAGTGGCTTACTCCAGCCAGTTTGAAATGTCTTCTGACTGAAGGATGCACATGTTTGGTTAGTCTTAACCTATTGATCTGTTTGCTGTAGTACATTATTCCATTGTCTTGTGTTGTTTTTCAGTTTGTGACTGAAGGCTCAGACCAGTCTGTTGTCAAGCCGATTGTGGAGTACTGTGTTGTCTGTGGGGACAAAGCCTCAGGTAGAAATTAAATTAAATTTATTTTAACATTGTTATTTTTCAGTAGCACACAAGCAAGTCTTCTACCCTTTTTTCTCTTTTCTCTCACAGGGCGTCATTATGGAGCCGTCAGTTGTGAGGGCTGTAAGGGCTTCTTCAAACGCAGCATTAGGAAGAACCTGGTATACACGTGCAGGGGTTCTGGAGAGTGTGCCATCAACAAGCTCCACCGAAACCGCTGCCAGTACTGTCGACTGCAGCGCTGCATAGCTCTGGGCATGAAACAGGATTGTAAGAGACTAATATTTATTATTTACAGAAATAATTTTCAGACTCACATAAATAAGGCCTGATGTTTTGGTGTTGTGATGTAGCTGTGCAGTGTGAGAGGAAGCCTGTTGAAGTGACCACTAGAGAGAAATCTGTCAACTGTGCAGCATCAACTGAGAAGATCTACATCCGGAAGAACCTGTGTAGCCCTCTGGCTGCCACACCCACTTTTGTATCTGACAAGGAAACTGCCAGGTACAACCACTTAACAAAAGTTCATACACTAATTTACCGTATTTTTTAGATTCACCTATACAATCAACAGCTGCTTTGTAACAATATCTTTCTTAGTATTATTAATAACAATAACAACATCATATTGGGAGTTGTATCTTGTTTTCTTTCCCATTTACATTACGGCAAAAGGAAAATTAGAAAACATATATCTTTAGTAATGCAGCCCTGTAACACACCATCACTGACAACTGCCTCAGAATTACCATTGAGTTGAATCAGCACCTCCCTGACACACTGGTGTTACACTGATGTTCTCTGACTATTATAAGCTTGAGCAATATGGGATGTACTTTAGCAAGTCATTGGACTGGATTGAATTAAATTAAATTGCACACGGTAAAATAATAAACTGGCAAGAGTGTCACAAATTATTTCTATTGCATGAAACAAGATTCTTAAATATTCTGCATGCCTAGAGATCTTTCCATATTACATGATACTACTGTATGTGAGATGTCAAACCTCTTATTGCAGGTCTACAAGTTTGCTTGAGTCAAGCATGTTGTTCAACATCCAGCAACCCTTCTCTAAGTTGGAAAATACCATCTTGATCCCTGCATCCCCTGACAAGGTAACACTGCTGCAGTCAAATCATAGTACATTTACTCATAGTCTCATATATAATTCTACCTCTTAAGCTTGATTTATGGTTCTGTGTTGAAGCTACACCGTAGGTACAACATAGGTAAGGTGTAGACTTGTACCCTAATCATTAGCCAGACGTGCACCTCTCCAGAAATGTAACTACACAATGTGGCAACGCAGACTGCAACAACTGTGATTGGTTGCATCACATTTCCTCATTCATGTCTCTCAGTGACCAGACAAGCACAGAAAATCCCCCCTTGTTCTCCTGCAGTTGGTTCAGTGGTTGTTCAGACCATCTCCTTCAACGTCTTCTCTCTTATCTGTGTTGCAGTATTTTCAGTAAAAGTAACAGCTGTTTAACATCTATTAGTTTTAATGCCAGCATGACCTGCTCAGTTTCAGAAGAAGCAGAACATGGTGTCATAGACACACCATCTCCAGCTAGCAGTTTGGTAGTACAATTACAGGGCGAAACAGACACACCAGCACACAATGCTCACAATGGCGTGCGCCACATGGTTAGTCTACAGTGTAGACTTTTCGTAGATTCAACACAGACCCAAAAATAGTTTTCAATATAAAGGTCACAGAGAATAAATACAATATGTCCGATTGGCTACTTATTATTAACAAAATAACTGCCTGTTCAATAATGGTGCATGTGTTAACATCTGTGTGTTGTGGACCATTGATAAACACTAACATTTTTTAACCTGTGGCAGGATAGTGCAAACAAATAGAGTTTGTATTTTTGAAGCATGTTTGCTAATTACTGTCCCATCCTCAGCAGGATGACCCATCTCAGGGTGACCTCAGTACACTGGCAAATGTAGTGACGTCCCTTGCCCACCTCAACAAGACAAGGGAGACAAGTGACAGCGGCAATGATATGATGGGAGTCGAAACGCTTAGCAACGGTGACAGCTCAATGACAGAAATCCAAGGAGACGAGCAAAGTGATATCACTCGGTGAGAGAGATGACAAAAAGAATCTAGAGGCTTTGACACTGACCAGTAGTTGTTTCTGATTGAGCTGATAAATCAACTGGAGCCACGTGAGCAGTAGGGAGGAGTCCGGGGGCTGTGTTTTCTATTTGTCACAGAGCTTTAATTGAATTTTGAGTTGGGCCATGTGGTTTCTGGCTGTGCTATTAGGACTGAATTAGATTGGCTATAGTCAATCATAAATAGACCATCTTTGTGCACTGTATTGCTTTGACTTGTATCCTTATAGTGCCCATGCATTCCTTTTAATTTATGTGAATGTATGTCATCTGTGTGTCTGTTATTGTGCTGTTTTATTTTTGCACTGATCCTATTTATTTTATTTTAGTTATTTATTGTGATTTTATCTTGCCTGTGTAAAGTACTTTGGTCAACTGGGTGTTGTTTTTAAAGTGCTATATAAATAAATTAGTCTTGATTTGATTTGATTTCTCTGTGAGCTACAATACATTATCTGCACATACATTTTGATGTCTCCATCAAAACATGAATTTTTAAAGTGAACATTTGATTTTCATATTGTGTGTATTGTTAGAGCCTTTGACACCCTGGCCAAAGTCCTGCACCCTGGTGATGGCTTACCAGGGAATTCCTTGGAGGCCACAATGCAGCTGATATCAGGGGACCAGTCGGGTCCTGTAGTAGAGTTAGACGGACCTCTACTCTCTGACAGCCATATCCCTTTCAAGGTAAAACCACAGCCACTGGCTTTGGCCTTTACGATGACATCCAGCTTATTTTATTTTTTTTACCGAGCTAAGCATTTTTTTCTGATTAACACTGTAGTCATGTCTTCTCCCCCTGCTTTAAACAATTTGCTCCTACAGCTTATGATGCCTTTGCCTGTGCCAGAGTACCTCAATGTCAACTATATCTGTGAATCAGCTTCTCGCCTACTTTTTCTCTCAATGCACTGGGCACGCTCCATACCTGCCTTTCAAACCCTTGGGTAAGTGTTTGTCACAAGGTTTTTCATGGTTTTATAAATACATCTTTTAAAATAGTGGCACTAATAATTACTGCACATGCCAGTTATAAAATGACATCCAAGTGAGGCTTCTCTTCACTGTAGTAGATTTAAATTAGTCTTGATTTATTTTACAGTGGCCAAGACGATGACATTAACTTAATGAAAGCCTGCTGGAATGAACTGTTTGCTCTGGGTCTGGCACAGTGTTCCAACATTATGAATGTTGGTACCATTTTAAGTGCCATTATCAGCCATCTGCAGACAAGCTTACAGGAAGGTAAGAGGGCTCCTCTGTTGCCTGCCTGCAAAGTTTCACAGAATACAATTTCAGAAGGCCAAACAACGTTTTTCAGTGTAATGTCAAGGAGAATGCAAGTAAGCCTTGCAGACCTGAAGTATGTTAATATATATATAATAATAAATAAAAAGTATAATATGTTGAGGTTTGAAATCTGTCTTCTTCATTTTAGTGGCACAATTTGTCCTGAATTTGCTAAAGGCTGTACTGATGCTCAGCTTCTTACATCCTTCTCCCCTCTAATCTTGCCTTTTTATTTGTTTTATTATTATTTTTATTCTGTCTCCTACAGAGAAGCTGTCACCAGAGCGAGTAAAACTAGTAATGGAGCACATTTGGAGGATGCAAGAGTTCTGTAACAGCATGGCCAAGCTGTCCCCAGATGCTTATGAATATGCCTATCTCAAAGCTGTTATTCTCTTTAGTCCTGGTACGTAGACAGACCAGTTTACAAATGAAAATTGCATTAAGGCAGAATCTTTAGCATGTTGGAACACCTGAACAAAAGTGTTACAGATGGCCCAGTGTGCATGGACTCACATTTGGCTGTGTACTTGTGTTGCTTTTGTACCACAGATCACCCAGGCATTGATAATACCCCACAGATTGAGAGGTTTCAGGAGAAAGCCTACATGGAACTACAGGATTATGTAACCAGGACCTACCCAGAAGATTCCTATCGGTTAGTAGTGTTTACTATACTACACACTGCCCGTTCATTGCTGGAAAGGCAAAGTTGATGTACAAATTTCAAATTTTTTCTTTCCTCCTTTTGGCTCCCAGGTTGTCCAAGCTGTTGCTCCGTCTTCCGGCCCTCAGGCTGATAAGTGCAGCTGTCACCGAGGAGCTGTTTTTTGCTGGCCTCATTGGCAATGTGCAGATTGACAGCATCATCCCTTACATCCTCAAAATGGAGTCCACTGATTATAATAGCCAGGCGGCCTCTGGAGTCTGACACAGTGTGCTGTTTGTAATGGCAATGCTGGACTGTGAAAATTCAACAGCCAATCAGTAGTCGGAGGGCTTCACAAACTGGTCACTGAGTGGCCATCACATATTGTATTTATGACACGGCATTGACTCTCACATCGCTCCTACTGCTGCCTCCTCAGTAGCCAGGCAGTAGAGGACAACTCACAAGGAGGATAAATAACACCAACTCCAGTGGCAAGCAAACTGCTTCACTGCCTCCAAACCTTTCCTTTTGTGCCGATCTTGTTTGCATTCTGAAGTAATCGGGATGCTTTGTTTTTCCACTGATTTCCAGTATGGTCATGCTTTTTTATTTTCTAATACTTATGGAGGAAAAAACTTGTTATAATGTTGATTGATTGTTGAGATGTTATTGCTAAAGGTTAGAACCTTTATTTTTTATGTTTGCCAATCCAAAGGATGGGGCAGCATCACTTGTCAAATATTTGACATCATGTGGAAGTTAATTATGTATATAGACAGCACCAAGAAGGCTGTAATAGGCAACTCTTGGTACAAATCATGACAAACATGGACGGAAAATGATGGCCAAGTCATTTGAAAATAAAGGAATCTTTCAGTCATGTTTCCCTATTATATACACATTTGAACTTTCATTTTAATTGACAATATACTCCAAGTATGACTTGGTGGGACTGATTCTCACTATTTACCTGTTCAACATAAATGTTATGTAATGCTCATAAGAGTCATATTAAGCTTTTCAGCAGCAGCAGCAGCGCGCTACAACTTATTTTGTATTTTTGCCAATGTGGACTACAAAAGCAGTCTAAATATGATGTTGGGGCCATGCTCACTCATGTTAGAGCAGGCTTTCTGTGTGGATGCACAATTGAAGTATTTTCTCTAGTACTGCCTGTTTGTGTTGTATGTTTAGTTTGCACTCAGTAAATACTCGGGAGTATTTTCATGTGTCATTGCTGCAAAAAACCTTGAAATACAAGAATAACGGTGAAAGCTAGATACGCATTCTGTTGTTGACAAATGCACCAAGTCAATCAGCTTTTTAGCCCTGTCATTCAAAGCCCACTGAGGAGAGAGTAGCACTGTAGTTTTTGTGATCAGGGTTAAATAACCTGGTGCTGAAACAGAAACTGTCCCCTTGCGTATTTTTTTTTGACTATAGGGTACTGGAGACAGGTTGTCTTCTTTGTAACCACGTGCAGTAGTTGTAATTTGACAGGATAAGTGTATTGGCCCACAGCGGACCTCTTCCAAGAAGCAGGTTAATTAAGTTATCTTTGAAAGTAGCTCTGTTGTAAATGTATCTGTTACAGACCTGATGAATTTCTACTTTTTATTTAATGATGCAATCAAGAAAATTCCGTAGTTCTGCTTCATGTAACCTGCCCCCAATTCTTTAAACAGCAGATGGCTCACATGTTCCTTTTGAATTAAAAACACAAGAACTGCATCCAACCCCAGTGGTGTTTTGTGTCAAGTGATGTAAATGTAGAAGATGTTGCAGGGTGTTGGAGACAAGCGGCTAGGCTTTCAGTGTGTGTTATTAGCCAATCAATTTTTCATAAGGGGTCTGTGGATATGGATAAACCGAGGGTTGTGCCTGTAATCATTCTTCTGCCGTAGTTACCCAGTGAATTATGTTTAGATAATTAAAGGCACTGATAGTAGCATTAAAACTTGATGACCAGTTGAGTATTGTCTGCTGCTATTTTTAGAAGTCCATTGTCCAGTTTATCCAGTAGCTTCTTTATGTGAATCTCCACAGCCCTACCCATCACTACATCACTTGACTCACCCTCTTCAAACCACAGAGGTTAATGCAGGTCTGTGTATGGTGCACTCGTTCTATGGTCTGTACAGACACCAGAGAGTACTCGTGATCTCTTTACAAACTGCCCGAGCACATTACAGTTACAAAAACAAACTGTGATTGTCGGTAACTGTAAAGGTTAAGAACGGTAAGGAGATTTGTGATGCAACATGGGCTTTTGTGTTCACGGCTAGGTGGATTAGCATTTCAGGCTGAGTGAATGTGGGTGAAAGAGCCAGGTGTACTGTTCCCATGGCCTCTTTGAGTTTTGGGGTTTCATTGCTTGAGGAACGGGTGTAGATTTAGCAAAACACGGTGACAGAACTGGTTTTAAGAAACTCTTATATTAGCTTTAAGACAAAAAAGGCCATTTCCTGTCATGCCAATGCCAGCATGACATTGTGGTCAAATATTTTAATACTTGTTCATTACATTATTTTATTTATTTATTTATTTTTACATAGTGTGCTGCACATTCTCTTTTCCTCATTTAAGCTGTTAGGTATGGTCACCTCTTTAACAAAAGTACAATATGCACTCAAGTCATAACTTTAATTTATTTTACTTTATAGCCTGTATAATACTTTTTGTTTAAAATCTACCAAATCTCACAATTTTAGAGGGTTTGCTTGTTCCTGATACACAGGTTTGCATGATTCTCATTTGAAAGAGTATAGTAATATGAGTGTAAGCAAAGAATAAGTGGCAGCAGTGAAAAATAAGTGCTATTACTCAATAACTGAGGCACACATGCTTTACTTTAGTATTTCCATTTTATGCCACAATAAATTTCCTTTTTTCCTACATTTAAAAAGGAAACATTGCACTTTTGTCAATTAAATGACCTTACAACACCATATAGAACATGCAGTCAACAAACCTACACTATCTTAGCCTAGACATTTTACACCAGTAATTACAATCTAATAGCATTTTCACTTTGAAATTTTCAGTACTTTTTCTAATCGGCTACTCATGTACTTTAACTTAAATATTCTTTATTTAGAACTTTAACTTGCAATGGAATATTTTCACCTAAACAACTGAGTCTTATTTCTTCCATCACTCATAACAGTGTGTAAAAGCTGAGTTGCTCTTGCGAGTCGTGGTGTAGTACAAGATTTGGTTTCCTGCATAATTATGATCTGTTTTAATTCTTAAATTAAAATATTAGATTTAGACAGAAAGTCTTTTAATTCGAACGTCACTCATCACAGGACACTATAAACCTAAACCCCACTTTCTATCACTGACATGCAAGCGTGCTGAGAGACAACTCCTCCTCCTCAGCCACCGTGCGGAGGGAGGCGGAGTTCAAGATTTACACAGCTTTTGTATGTTGAAGAGAGAATGCAGTGTGTTTCTATGTGAGAACAGGACTAAACATGGTTACGAGATTAGGCACGAGTTGTGAACTAGTCCCGGTCCTGAACTGAAGAACTACCAGCTCCCGACTGGGCACAGACACGGGATTATTA
This sequence comes from Monopterus albus, assembly GCF_001952655.1. Taxonomy (NCBI): domain Eukaryota; kingdom Metazoa; phylum Chordata; class Actinopteri; order Synbranchiformes; family Synbranchidae; genus Monopterus; species Monopterus albus. The sequence goes on along the minus strand of NW_018127887.1, from coordinate 1,825,177 downwards.
TGCCCAGCTCCACGGTGTCTGTGCGAAGTTTGTCCGAAGTGGAGAAATACCTCAACAGCCGGATGGTGAGTGTCATACGAGCGCGCTGTGCAGCGTTATTGTGTCACAAAGTGCAGGTCCCGCTCTGTACCAGCGGCGCATTGTTGTCTGCTGAGCTGTGCGTCAGGCGAAACCAACAGCTGCGCCGTGTGAAAGCTGCTGACAAAGAGCTTCACTAACTGGTGATAACCTGTTGGCTGATATCATAGAAATAGGCACGATTTATGAAGATGCTGCTGTGGTTTAAGTATCTGTCACTGTAAACCCGTCAGTAGTGACACCCCCTACACAACCCTGGTCGGGACATATTTAACTATATCCAAACGGGACATTTATTTTCCCCTGCCGCGTTATAAGGCCGTTTTGATTAGTAATTAATATGACGATTACTTATAGGTTAGGAAATTAACAGCCTAAAGTCTAAAATGTCAGAAAGCAGTTTAAATCTTTAGCAAAATTTCCCAGTATCCAAGTAGACCGCCAGCCAAAACCGGCACATTCTGAACTGTGAACCAGTGCCAAAGAAGCACATACATCTGTACACTGTAGTCCAGTAGTACACAGTCATCATGCAGTAACTGCAGTTCCGAATTGGAGCCGGTGATATTTGATGGATGTTGAATCAGCTATACAGTAATTTGTATATGTCATTTGCAGTGATGGATAAAATATTTCACTTCCAATGTAACACAAGTGCAATACTACAGCAGCACAACAAACAATGGTCTCAAATTGTACAACAATTTCGAATCACTACAAAAAACAACTAATGTTCTAAATAGAAATGAAAAGTTGCAAGTAATGTATTTATTCCAGAGCTGTTTTGTTACCCAACCCCACCTTACTGTATCTGATAAGTGGTGGCTTCCCAACTCGTGGTAACCATTTTGTTCCGCTTAATTTAGAGTATGTGGTATTATAGTGGATGTAGAAAGGCACTTGCTAGAATGAAATAAAATATAGCTTTTTGTCTCACAACAAAATAGTTGAAAAAATAATGTTCTGTAAGCATTCATTCTAAACCTACAAGAAAGAGGCTATTATGACGACACACAGAAATGTTCTGATTACTGCCAGACTGTCTGTCTTATTTTACATCCTTCAACTGTGCTGACCTAGTCAAATCAAGGCCAATTTCATGTAAATAGCCCAAATCACAAATTTGCCTTAAAGAGCTAAATCAGACTTGACAAAGGCTTCCTCTATTCTTAGACACTCGGTTCAGGAAACGAAAACTGCCCCCAAAAACATTTGAACCTAATCTTCACAGGTTAGGGGAAACCATGAAATCATCTGCTAATGTGTATGGTGTTCAAAAAAATCCCCTAATAATATACTTTTAAAGCCAGGTGTTCTTGGTCACAGTGAAACTGAAGAGAGGAGAGCCCAGTGTGGTTCTCATGCAACCAGAAAGTCAGGAAAGTACCAAGCAGCAGGTTGCTTTTTGGCCCTCCTTTAGTTTTTAAAGGTGGACCCTGATGTTTTAATTTACCATGCATCCTAAATGAGCCACTGGTAGGTCCTCTTTGGTCTGTCAAAACTTCCCAGCTGTAAATTATCACTGAACAAACTCAACAAGTTTCTTGAAGCAGAAATAATACACAAATATTTTGAGCCAGCTTTAGACGGCTGTGGGAAAACCATCAACACAACATACTGCAACAATTAATCTGACCATTTGGCTGGTTTATTACTGCTGGACTGTGTTGTTACGCTTTTCTTCCCTTTGTTGGCCGCAAATGACATTCCAGTTTTGTTTCTCAAAAAGCCATTGTGCAGCAGATATAGTGTGTTAGAGGCCAAAGATGATGCAACACCTCAGCCTGTTTGTCTCTTAACCCTCACTGGATGGTAGCTCTGTAGAGATCTGTGTGCTTTGCCTCTGTAATGCTTCTCTCATATTCATGTCACCAGACAAAAGGCAGACATATTAGCCATTGCGTCTGTCATGCTGTTAATATGCTATAATATCACTGGCTGTATTCACTCACTCACTTTGAATCAGGACATTGAATTTAGCTCCATATGTATCTTAATTGAATCCCATTCAATACTCTCCTAGTCTACAGGGGTGAGGAGACCCTGGGAGTGTTAATGGGCTATCGATTTAGCCCTGGACCAGCTTGTCTGTGAGATAATGGAGAATACATCTTGAGCAATTCATTCCACTGATCTCAAAGGGATTAGGCATTAAGGAAACTTAAGACTTCTATATTGCTAGTCTTTTTTTTAAAAACGATTTTATTCTGATGAGGCGTTTTGTTTGGCCTCTAAAGAAAGCAATCAATGTGTGGCCAGTTGGGCAGCTGTGGGATGCAGACGAGAGGAGGAGGAGATGTTGGGTCAGCTTTGTGACCACAATCAAAGAAGTGCTCCCTGTTGCTCTCTCTCTCTCTCTGTCTCTGGTTTTCTTCCTGTTTCCCTGTGTGAGCCCTGAGTGGGAGAGTGTCTGTATCTATGAGGATCAGCTGGAGGGAATACCAATAAGCACCATGGGCTTCTTCCCCTCTGTGGTTCAGTTCTCTGCTGAAGGGACGGTTTTGTTCCATCTCAGTGAGTGTGCCAGCTTTTTTGCCCCTCGTGTGTGAGTGTGTTTTTATTTGGGGTGCACAGAGGCATTAACAGAGGACGTCAAAGAAGTACTACCCTATTTGCCACAAACCACAGCCCTGTCATTCTGATCTGATATCTTCAGATCACTGCAAACACCTGTGCTTGTATTTGCATGTGTGTGTAGCTGACCCTGCACTGTAAACTGATGGTGTCACCAGATTACTGCTACAGTCGTGAGTACTTGCAAACATTACTTCCTGGTAACAGGGGAAGTACCTTCCTGTTTGCGTAAGAAAATGTCAGTGGGTTAATAATATCCCCCTGCAGGGAGGGACAGTGAGTTTAGCAAGAAACAGACTTGGTTTTGTACTTTCTGCTACTCCGAACAAATATTTATTTCAGCTCGGTATTCAGTATACACCCATTGTATATGGATCCATACATTTTTAAGTAACTTGTGTGGCTTCTCCGGTATCTGAGGTCACAGTGATTTGTCCAGGGTGTATCCCCCCCTTGCCCAGTGTCAGCTGGGATTGGCTCCAGCCCCCCATCCCCTGCATGCCACCCTCTGCCAGATAAGTGGTATAGCTAATGGATAGATTGCTTCTCCAGTTTGGGAATTTATGCTGAATTGCTGCTTTGCCTGTTTGTTCTGGGTGCTGCAATAGGAAAATAAGCAATAAGGTCTGTTTTTGCATGAAAAATTAAATCACTGCAGTGTGAGACTCTGTTGACTCCCTGACTTTGCCGCCATGAACTTAGCAACGATTTGGAAGAATTTCCCGAGCAAAACAACACACAGCCCTCCCTTGATGGGATAGGTTTGAGGCTAATGCAGTTGGGTCTTTATGTTATGCTGTCTAGTGAGGGCAGAGCATATTAAATGGGTCATGCTGCTGGACAGACGCTGTGTGCTATGTAGGGCAGCGTGGGGGACAGTGGGGCTCATATGGGACTGAGGTATGAGGAAGTCACCCTGGGGTGCACAGAGGACTCTTGTAGATCCTGTTGGTAAAGATGAACAGAGCTGTTTTTGGGAGCATCCTCCCTTTGTTCTATTCTCGTCCACCTATCTCCTTGTCTGTTTTGGTTTCTGTACTGCTATCTATGTTTTGTCTCCCACTTTCTGTCTGTTTATTCTTCTGTTCCACTGACACATGAATATCAATGGCTGAGTCAAACAGCAGTGGGTGTAGGCCTGGCTTGTTCTTTTCAAAGGAACAGTTGGACATTTTTAATGTGAGAAAATTCTATAAAAAGATTTTTTTCAAACTGATAGTGACAGACCACGGTTTGAAGATGTGATCAGACAGATGGGCCACACACAGCCCAGCCTTTTAAATCCAAGAGAAACATAGTCATCGAGCACAGGTGTGAGAGCACCCAGACAGGTCACCTGGGACTAGATAACATCACCTAACCTGGTTTCAGTCTGATGTTGTGGTTAGGGACATTCCACTCTAACTGCTGGATTTCACCCTTACCTTTACTGCTGTGTTGTAGCAGCCTTTCCCTCCCGCTGTTTCACCTTCCTACCTGAACAAGAGAACGCCTGATTAAGTGTTTGGGAGAAACAGAGTGAAAAGTAGGACAGCTCCTCAGCAGATTGAGCAGGACATTTTCATCAGCATGAGGCTAATTCATTTAGCAGCCACTCATCCAGAGAGACCCTCAGATTGCTCCTGTGGTAATCTCGAGTATCAGCAGTGGCAGTGGAAACAAGCTTATTAAATTGAAATGGTCTAATTATCACGGAATTTCTTATTTGAAAATTGTCAGATGTCTTACTTGCTTTTGGATTGCAGTGTGTGTAAAGCATCTGGGTTGTGTTATTTGAGCTGCTCTCATGAATCTGACCTCATCCTGCCAAAAGCCATCTTGTTTTCATAACACAAGGTGTACGCCTCTTGTTCCAGCTGTGCTTGACATTCATAACTCCAGATGCATCAGTGTGAGTATGGACAAATCCCAACCCTTACAAGGTCTACTTTTACTTTTGCTGCAGGCCTCAACAGTGATTCATCAACAGTTGCCACGTGATTTTTTTTTTACATCTATTTTACCCTATATCGTAACACCTTCAACTTAAACTGAGACCCCTATTTGGTCCATAGTGCTACAGAGAGGAATACTGAACAGCTAAAGTAAAGGCTGGTGGGGAGAGAGTGCCCGAGGATCTAGTTTAGTTCCACTACTGCAGAAATAGCAGTGCAGTTCAAGCTGTCTGGTCGAACAGCCAGTTCTTGTGATTGTTGTTTGAAAACTAAAAAGACTGAGAAGTATGAGCAACCTACACAACAGCTTGCCCTACACTTCCTCTCAGTGAAGGCTATTTGAGTTCTCCTTCTTTTGTATGACAAACAGGTTTGACAAAAGGCCAGTTTATGTGTGGACCACAAGAGATGTAGCCTGCTCTCAGGAAGGAGGGGGCTGTGATTGGGTGCAGGGCTCTAAAGGCTATATGGCAGGCCAGTGAATCCACATGCAATAGTTGGCTCATCAGAGTCCTGCACAGAACAGAGGTAGGGCATTACAAAGTGCGCATTTTTCTCTGCAGAGAAAGAGTCCTGTGTTCGTGGGCTGAGGACAGAGGCTGAAGTACCCCAGGCATGCTTGTAGAATTAAGCATGGTGCTCTCTGATTAGACACCACACAATTAAATACATGTCGTGTGTGCACAGTATAATTATAGGCACATAGACACCAACACTTCCTGTTTTTATATACATGTAGACCAAGAGTTTACAGCTTTTAGCAGGTATGATGTATAACAGGGCCACAAGAGACCGACATTCCCATCCTTAGATCAGCTCTATCAGCATGGCTAAAAATGTGCAAAGCAGTTTTTGTGTTTTACAGTATGGTGAAACAAAATGCATATGATACACCAAATTCTCATTGTTTGCTTTATCAGTGGCCTCACAAACAGGTTTTACTAGTTGAATGAGTGTGAGGTCATACTGTCAACAGAAAGTAAACAGTTGTCCAATTGTAATTGGACAGGTTAAGTCTAACCGATTTAAGTGAAGAATTGGAGCTGAATGTGTCGCTGTAATCTGTTTATTTGCCTGAAACTAGCAGTGTTACATTCGTTCTATGATCAACTTGTAAGATTTGATGACTTGTAAGACTGCTATTAAATTGCAGTGCCATTACACATGAACTTCTTGCTCATAAACCTAATTAAATTCATGTTTTTCTGCTCTTCTCACTTTGCTCTTTATCGAAGGCTTAAGGCTTCCTGTGTTAGCAGGAAGTAAGCAGTAAACTTGCTTGCTTGTACAATATTTCTTTTGTTTCACTTCCTCACATCTACCTCCAAGGACTCAGTAAACTATTGACATATCAGTAAAAACTGAATGTAATGTTGAGCCTCTATCAGGAAAATTTTAATTTACTGTAAACATAGGAGACATTTCTGAATAAGGGATTTTCCTTTGCCTTCTGGCCATGTTTGACATTGTCACTGACCTACATTAGATGTGCGCGCTGCTCCACTTCTTTTACACATATTAATAGCTCTTATCTGAATTTTGTCGTCAGTGTCGCCTGTGTGATATACTGTAAATAAACAGGATTAAATTCTTGCTGCTAAAATGTAACAGATGTACCAAATAAGTATTACACACACACCCAGATGGTCTCACGGCAGCAATACTGCATATGTAGAAAATCACAAACAGTGCAAAAGGAAAAGTCCATTAAAGGGATTTTTTTAACAGCCTTGCACTCATGTTTCTAACATTATACTCACTAGTACAATGGAGCAACAACACCGTTATAAGCATGTCTACCACTGAGCCCGCAGGGCACAACAACACCAGTGGATCAGGTTTTTAAAACAGCTTAACCCAATAATAAGCCATTCATTTGAAGCCAGTTGTTGTACTGTGCTTTAAATACCCATTGTATGTAGAGATACAATAGCTTTGCTCAAATTGTTTTACAAAGCAGTTGTTGATTGGAATGGACAGTTAAGATTATTCATATATGCTTGACCTTCAGATAGAGAGTATAACTGTGTCTCTGTAAAGACATGGCAATAACATTTTCTTTATTGAAGATGCACATTCAGTCATTTATTGGTGAAAAATGTACTGCATTACAACCATGTTACCATAACCTAAATGAATGATAACGAATGCCACTACTAGACAATAAGACCTAACTTGAAAAGGTCTGATGTTACCTTTTAAAATGCACGGTATTTGAATTGTAGGCTATATATTTACTTTCCTTGCTGACCCTTTTTCTGATTAGACAGCTTTCAGAAGATCATCCCTATAAATGCTCCATTCTTTATATAGTATATCTAATCTTTGTTTCTCCTTCTTGTAGGACCGGAGTAGTGAAGGCAGTTTTCTGAACACCTCTGTGTCGATGCGGAGGGGTTCCTCAGAGAACAATCTGGACCTGGACCTGAGCAATGGGAGTACTCATTCTGCTTTTGGCTTCGGATTCCAGCGTAGTCGTTCCTGCCTGGACAGCCTCCAGCAGAAGATACTAAAAGTTACAGAGCAGCTGAAGATTGAGCAAACAGCACGAGATGAGAATGTAGCAGAATATCTGAAGTTGGTGGACAGTGCAGACAAGCAGCAGCAGGGGCGCATCAAGCAGGTGTTTGAGAAGAAGAACCAGAAGTCAGCTCAAAACATTGCTCAGATGCAGAAGAAGCTGGAGCAGTACCATCGAAAGATGAAAGATAGTGAAATCTATCACAGCCCATCCCGTCACCTGTCCACTGTCAAACATAGCACCATACCCAGGGAGTCACCCAGAGAGCTGCTGAGGGATATGACTGGCAGTGGCCGACACCCAACCATGGACAAGATTAAAACCATTGGACCAGGTGTTTCTCTCTCCCCTCCATTTTTCTTCAGCAAGCCCAGAGAGTTTGCCAACCTCATCAGGAACAAGTTCGGCAGCGCTGACAACATCGACCATCTTAAGACTACGCTTGACGCTTCTTCTCCGTTGCCCACTGACAGTGCAGGAAAGGGCCTGAGTAACAGCACCTCAATGGTAAGCAAGCCCAAGTATCCCAGTGATGATGAGTGCTCCTCAGAGAGTGCTTCCATTTCAGCAGACAGCAATGGAAACCCACTGGGAGGAGGGGTGCCAGCGGGGCAGGGGCAGGAGCAGGGACAGCCAGCCGGGGGAGATGGTCATAGCAGACTGGCCCTGATCCTGGAGGAAGTGAGGGAGATCAAAGAAGCCCAGAGCCAGCTGGAGGAGGATATGGAAGAGCTAAAGGCTCAGTTCAAGAGAGAGTATGGCATCGTCAGCCAAACACTGCAGGAGGAGAGATACAGGTATTGCCTAACGTAATACAGCACCAGGACTACTGTATAACATTAAACTTATTATCAGCTTAATAGGCATATTTACTACTCCATATAAACATGTAAACAGCCATAACAGAGAATTTGGAGATAGTATTTACTAAATGGTAATTCATCACATTAACATCTGCAGAGACCTCTCATATGCAGTACATTCAGATCTGCCTATAAATAATGATTTTTATCTGTTATTGATTACTAGGTATGAGCATTTGGAAGACCAGCTGAATGACCTGACAGAGCTTCACCAACATGAGATGGTTGATCTGAAGCAAGAACTGGCCAGCATTGAAGAGAGGGTGGCCTACCAGGCTCAGGAAAGGGCCAGCGACATACAGGTGCTGTACAGAATAGTGAATCTATTATGTAGTGATGCTTAATTTGTAAATTACAGGCCATAGGATCCTAAAAATATGACATACTATCTCAACACATTGGTGAAGCTTGTCTTAAATCCATTGCGTCCATCCAAGTGATGAGACTGTTACCATTTACTGTAGAGTTGCCAGTGTGTAATGGTCCCCCTCATCAGATAACATTCTTCATAAAGGATGTCTGTTTTGTCATTTGATATCTATGACTGTCCTCATATCTAATCTTTTGGGAGAGTCTGGATAATTGGGCAGCAACATGCCCTAAAGCCACCTGGGAAACATTTAAACCCACAGATTCTCTCTCCATCTGTTTCAGGAAGCCCTTGAGTCGTGTCAGACACGAGTGTCCAAGCTGGAGCTCCAGCAGCAGCAGCAGCAGCAGACAGTCCAGCTCGAGAGCCGTGATGCCCGGGTCTTGCTAGGGAAGAGCATCAACATCATGTTGGTCATCATCACCGTAATCCTGGTGTGCGTCTCCACCGCTGCCAAGTTTGCCGCTCCGCTGACGAAGAGCCGATACCACGTGGTTGCTACCTTCCTAGGGATTTGTTTTTTAACCATATTCTGGAAGAACTGGGACTGTTTACAGTATGCCATAGACAGGTTGCTGATGCCTGCCTGACAGTGAAAAGAACATAATGCAAACAACAATAAGACGGGCGCTGTCAGTTGTCAGGAAAAGAATATCTTTGAGGACTGGTTGTACAATCGTCACATGACATGGTCACCATGCATTCACAGTTTTTTAAAGTCAGACTGAAAGGAAATTTAGATTTTTTTTCTTGTGTAGAACTTGAATGTGTGTAACTAACAATTCAATTTAACCCTTAAAATAATATTTATAGAACACTGTGTTACTTCTACAGTGGTTGCTATGAAATTATCACAAGACATAAAATGTCTATTTAAGGATTGAGAAGGAGGAATAGAAGTTCATTTTCATAGTATGAGACAGCCAGCAGCCATTTAACTTAACTTATTATAATACCATAGTGTATTATTTTAAGATGTTAGGTGTTGGTAGGTGGATTGTGTTACTGTTGAAAAGAGCCACACTAGCCATTTCCCCCTTTCCAGCTTTTGTATTAAGCTAGGTTATCAGGCTGCCAGTGGTATCGATTTTCTAATCTTACTCTCAACAACAAGATAAATAAGCATTATTCTTCCAATTTTTTACTATTGCACACTACTGCTTTTAATAAAGAATACACAGACTAGAGCACAGAAGCAGCAGACCTCCTGTTTTCTTTGCTTAGTTTTTTTTTATTCTTTATCATCCAGCCTGTGTAGTCACTCCTCATAAAGTTGCTCTGTGTACAGGTCCTGATGTTTAAAGTGCAATATATTTGACTTCTTGGAACACTGTTTTGAAAATGACTTGTCTTTATGACTGATTGTTCTTTGTCAGTGTTTTGCAGCGACAAGGTGTTGCTATGCTTGGGGAGGCGGCGAGAAAGACTCATTAATCTTGGCATGAGAGATCCATAACCACTGAAGCCGCTGCTCAGCTCTGATAAGCCCAACTGTCTCCTTTCTGAAGGGCCAAAAAATCAATCTAGCTGCATAACTGTGCTGGTAATGTGGTAATATCAACACACACCAGCTCTCCAGTGCAGCTACACATGTGCACACACCCAGACAACACAAAAACAGAGTCAGTCAATTGGATCTCTATTTACATGTCTTATGGGTTTTTCCCAGTTTGTCTTTTTACTGATAATGTGACTGAAAGGTGATGGGTTATACTGTGATTCAAGGCCTGTTTTCTGAGGACGAATGCAGTTGCCTTTTTTTTAAGAAACAGCAAACAGCCTTTAATGCTCCAGTGATGACAGAGGAGCACATTGATGAACTGGGTGATGAACTATTTATGGACTGACTAATGTCTTATTTCATATTTGTCTTATGAACATCGCCTGTGAAGATTTCACATGATGTTATGGACCACTTTTAATTTTTTCTGCCAATGAATACATGTTTGTGTTGATATCTGATGTCATCGCTCTTGTTGATCTACTGACTGTATCATTGTTTTGTTCCTGTTTTGATGCATTTAAGGAAGTTTTACCTTCATAACTACAGATCTGGTTTACATTCTCTTTTCATCTCTAAGACACTAAGAAATCAGTCAGTTGTATGTTCTTGTATTATGCGCCTTTGTGTGACAATTTCTGTTAAATTAATCAAACCTTTTTAATCATCTTGTTACTGTTGTTTCAGAGTGATGTGTTGTTGTCGCATTTGTCATGTGATTAGGTTTTTCTATAAATATTCCAGTCTTGGGGGGGTTTCAGTAGTGTGGACAAATGTCAGAAGATTAGAGAATACTTCACCATGTGCTACTGGTGTAAAAAAAGGAAGAGAGAAAGATGAATGTTTGATAATTCCAGTGGTGGAAGAAGTACTCGGATCACTTACTTAACTAAATGTACTGTAGCAATGTAATAGTGTAAAAATACTCTGTTACAAGTGTTATCATCAAATCCTACTTAAAGTACTAAAAGTACTCATTATGCAGAATGACACATTTAACATTAATTATATCATATGATTTGTTATAATTATCCATGCATTATTGTGTTTATTACATTTAATGTTACAGCCGGTATGTAGTGGAGTAAAAAGTGCCACATTTGCCTCTAGAATGTGTTTAAATATGAAGTAGCACATAATCAAAATACTCAAATCAAGTACAGATACCTCAAAATTGTACTTAAATACAGTACATGAGTAAATCTACTTGGTTACTTTCCACCACTAGTTAACTCGCGGAACCTGTACACATTGCATTAATAAAACTAGATATTTGGCTTTATTTTCCTTTGGGCAATTTACATCAGAAGAAAAAATTTTTTAGGAAACTTAAAACATTGTATAATGTGTAATAATAGGAACATCACAAATGTTTGGCATTTTTACAGTATTGAAGTATCTGTCACCACCACTAGGGGATGTCGGTGCTGCACTGTTGACATGTCAGAGATCAGGAGAACATTGCAAAGCTGCTTTCACTTACCACAGTCTTCATGGTAGCAACCGGATTTTATGGATATGTTGCACTTTAATTTTTGATTTCTATTCTGTCTGAATCAATACCACCACTTCACACCAACAACGACTACAACACCACAGAAGACAGAGGAGACTTTCCTCTTGCAGCAATATCAAAAGCGCCCTCTGCTGTTTTTAAGTATATGGCTCTAATGCAGCACATTTCTGTATATTTCCAGTAACATCAAATCTGGATCATACTGTATGTGACCAGGAGTGCTATTTTTGTAAACTGCTACATGTGTGTGTACCTATGACAATCAAGATGGACTGTGGTACCTGGGGTGCTGATGATCAGAGAGAGAGATGGATTCAATTCCATGAAATTCACTTTGATGAATGAACATAGTTCCAACAATATCCAATAATATCAAACAGTCACAGTAAGAAATAATGACACATAATGTAGCTACAATACATTTGAGATAGCAACTTCAAATAAGCCTTTGTGCAGAATGTCACATGCTTTAAAATCAACAGTACAACAGCATCGACATTACTGCTGTACATCAGTGTCAGGGAGTGGTAGGTGCTGACACAGGGATGCACATGAAGAAGCTCATATAAGGTTAAACTCAGCAGCGCTGCAATATGGGTCACCTGGCACAGCGGCATGCATGATGTAGTCTGTGTGATGAGCGGCTGTGTGGATGTCAAACAGAGGCACAGATACATGGTGAGATATTGCAACAAGAACTGGGATGATAGACAGATCGCTTAACTCGAGATCACTGGCACTCACACATTCCCACACTTTATGCGAGTTTAAGTTTCAAACTGGAATAGAGAGTTGTGTGCGCATATGTTTGTTAGTGCACATGTAGGCGGACTGGCTGCGTTTCATGCATTAGTGGAGCAACTAAGGCCTCTTGGGGAGAAAAACACTCAGATTGGTGTGACATTGAGATCTTGACTAGCAAACACATACACTCACACACACACAGAGGCATAAAATGGGGATTATGGGCTATATTTGTAGGTGTGGTGAATGGAGAGCAATATTTCCTTTCCCAATCTCTCTCTTCTCTCTATAATGTGATCTAAAAAAATCGCCTTCCTTTGATGTGAGCTCTGATCCTGTGTGTTTTCCATTGTGCTGTTTCTTCTAGTTCCCGGAGCTCAGTGGTCTATTCACTAGGCTCCATAATAAGCTGCTAATTATCCCAGGACCTCATCAAGTCTCTCTGGGGCTGCAGCTAAGCTTCCTCCTCACACAGGTTGGCATGGTGACCAAAAGAGATGGGACCTGCATAGAGGAGGCCACCAAAAGGACCGCCACAGCTTCACTCCTGCTCTCTTTTATTGAGAGGGCATGAAAGGGACAGTTTCTACACTCCCAGGAAGACAAAGGAGGCAGATAAAAATAGCTGTAAGCATCACTGATTTTAATTTTGTGAATTTTAGTTGTGCATTACAGAGTGTTTACAAATCAATCTGTGAGTGTGGGGTTGTGTGTTTCAGTCACTCTGAGTACATGGGCTCATATTATGGGAAGGTTTTGACCTTTCTGGCAATTTTCACACTGATTTAGACTCCTCGGGCTGCACCAGCCCCTTCCCATTTCCTGTTTATGATGTCATGGAAACAGGCTGTGTTCCTTTTCTCTGCTCTTGCAGGATAACATAAAAATGTATCCTGCATTCTGCAAAGAGCCACAGTACCATACATCTCATCGGGCACAAGACCTCTGTGACACTCCAGTGTCTGTGACCAGAATTAGATGACAAATACCTAGAAATAGCTGAGAAAAAATTCCAGATTTATAGAGACGTTTATCATCAAGGTCTTCGTCATAAAATGCCCTAATTCAAAGACACCTCCACTTTTCCTTTAGTTGCTAAGCAACTATGTGGCACCACAGTGATGCCTGGAGTCAAAGGCTGGCAGCCCAGTGGTGTAGAGTGGATTGTGGGGTGAATCACTGTCTTTTATAGCTCTGAGCTTCCATTACATGCCCAGCTGACAGTGACAATGATACACTGTCACTGGAGAGTAATTATACAGCTTGTTGATCCTGTTGGTAATTCCACAAGCAAATGATGTCAAGTGAAAGTTGTAGTGGGACCACTGGACAAGCACTTAATTATTATCATCAATAGAAATTATTTCAGAGATTTAACGATCTATGATACTTTTGCTTGAATGTTGAAATTGGTTATTCACAAAACAAAGTACTTAATGTATTTAGAATCTGCATACTGTTTGAGCGTGTGTGCATTTTTGTAGTCCTTTGTGATGCTTCATCTCATGTGTTGTAGTAAATGTATGACTTGTGCTTGTATGGCTTTAGCGTTTTTTTTCTAGTTGCTTCTCCCTCTCTAGACTTTATGTTTACAGTAAATAAGCCAATTGGCTGTCAGTTGGAGCTTATTTAGGCTTCAGATAAGAGCATGACAGTAGCAGGCTACTAAGCTTCTTGAACAAGCAAACTAACATATTTCCCAAAATGTCTAACCATTTACACACTTCAGACTACTTGACAACATAGTATTTCACCTATGACCCATTAAAAGACACTGCCTCACCTATCCATCATCTTGTTTAGGTATATGCACCATGTAAACACAACATCACTATCTGACTCAGAGTCCCTCTACAAAGCAGAATCTCAGGCAGCAGTCCTGATGCCGGATTCATCATGAGGCCCTTAGCATTTCAGCTCTCCACATCGCTGTGCCCAAGGAATAGGGTGAAAAATGTGCCTTTTGGCTACATCTGCCATTCATTTCACACTGGTATTAATCAGCAGTAACAGATTTTTTTTGACAGTTGGCAGTGGGGGCAGTGGAGACAAGCTGTTGATACAACACTGATATAACATTTTAAGTTGATCTGGCAGACTTGTTAGCAAACAGTTGCTTATTTACATATCCAGCAGACATAGAGTAACATTCGTTTTTAAAAAGTGCTGAGATGCTCACTACAGTCGTGGGAAGCTGCAGAGTTGGATGATATTTTTCTGTGGGTCTGTCGTCTACAAGCAACCCCTGTCACAACATATAATCATCTGAACCATTGTTAATGTAAGGATAATGTGTAATATGCCCTGACTATAACATAAATAAACACTAAGAAGTGGAGTTAAGTAATAGGATTGATGTAAAAAAAAAAGCGTTAGCATAAGTTTCACATGTAATCATATTTATGACGCACATGTTTGTGTAAATCATTTTGAAAGACTCCCATTCAAACCACCATTCCACTCAAGATACATGAATTTCTGTTCATCCCGTTGTGAATGCAAAACCACAGATACACATTCAAAATACTTTATGGAACTGTTGGTCCTTTGTGTGTTTGCGTCTGAGTGTCGTTCATCCCGTTGTGAATGTAAAACCACAGATACACATTCCAAATACTTTATGGAACTGTCGGTCCTTTGTGTGTTTGCGTCTGAGTGTGTCATTTTGTGTTGCATGTCAATTACAGGCTCACATTCCTGAGGCCTATACTGTAGCTGTGGGCGCTGTGCATATTGCTGAATCTGAACAAAACAAAGGCCACAGTATGAGTGGAGTGTGACCTCACACTCTGTGTGACTGCCCTGTCACAAAACAAACAGCTCATCTCTAACACACTCCTGCTGCAAACCTCTTTCAAAAGGTACTCGTAAACAGCTTGATTTCCCTTTTTATTGTTAGTTTTGAAGTGTAGCTGTAGTAAGTGTGTGGACCGCCACAAAAAAAAACTAGTTTCTCTTTCAGCAGCACAGGGTTTAACAGACAATATAGTGTATCTAAGCAAACTGCTGCAAGGCTGAGTCTATGTGAACTG
>NW_018127887.1:1766128-1809987 GCF_001952655.1 Monopterus albus | reverse complement strand
CCAAAGTTTGATGGTATCTGCACTCCCTCTGTGCCTGTTCTGCTCTGCAACCAGCCTGCTGTCACACTAGAGTGATAGGGCGGATTGAAGCCAGACATTGTCAGCTCATTATCAACACCTTGTCAGCCAACTTTCTCCACAGCTCTCCCTTCCTGTGTGTCTGTGCGAGCGAGGCTGTTATTGTGTGTGGTGATGGGACTGTGGGATTACAACTGCCCAAGGAAAGCTGCACAGTCACATGGAAGTGAAGGAAGTGCTTGTAAGCGGGTATCAGTCATCTCAATCTGGTACCTTTTATCCCTTGTTACTTGTTGTCTGCTCTTCAGAAATCAATTGCTGTTTATCACAGGTACAAGCAAGCACATGCTTTGACTCAGACACCGACTTTCTGCTTCTTTCTATTTCCGTTACTCAAACTTCCGTGTTTTTTTAAACACTTCCTTTTTCTATTCTCTTTCAGATGCTGCAAGGTTCCGAATGAGAACCTGTGTGACTATATTGTTGGTGTGTGCGTGTTTGTATGTGTACATCTGCAAAGCACTTCCTGCTCTCTGACAGTGCTGCAATAGGAATATCCTCCTACTGGGCAAGCAAACAGTTAAGGCTGGCCCTCCATCCTCCCTGCTGGCATATTTTCAGACTGTTTCACGGCACATCTCACATTTCTGGCTGCTTACATACTGCACAGAAGTTGCCAGATGTGATAGCAGCTGAAACAGAGGTGAGAAACAGACTTAAGAGAGGAAGAGATGTGTGTGGAGGGTAGTCATGAAAATGGAGAGGTGGGATTTCTGATGCTGTTTATAGCATAAGAAACATTGTTAATTAGCAGCAAACAGAAGGAGAAAGACATTCACAAGGGGAGGGGAGGAAATGAACAACGGAGGGGGAAATGATCAGTAATCTGCAGTGCTAGCTGTCAGCCTCCAGTGCAACAGTGTCTGGATCTGATTAGGGGTAACTTAATTTGGCTTCGGGGCCAAGCGCGGAATGTGCATGATTGTTCGAGAGAGAGAGCGTGTGTGTACACAAGTGTCTTCAGGAAAGCACAGATGAATAGTGAAAAGACAAAACTCTTTGCATATGTTTTCGTCCTCCAATCACATATGTTTATACAGTATCTATAGCACAAACACGGCGAAAACAGAGAAGAACTCGAAAGACTAGTGTAAAAACAGTAAACAGAATAAACCACGCAGGGGAAACGTGCGTATATGTGTGTGTGTGGGGGGGAGAAAGGGGGAGGTCTTTGCTGGGAGACCAAGCTCTCCGTCTGGAAAACAGCATCTTTCCCTTCGCTCAGCTCCTCCTCTCCTCCCTCTCGGCATCGCTCCCACGCTCCAGAGCTCAGCCTTCAGCTCCCCGGATCCACCCAAATTCTCCAGAGGTACAGCCTGTTTGTGTTGCGCGTGTGTGTATTCAATGAAGCCTGCATGTGTGCGAGCACTTGACACTGTCCTCAGTACTTTCCGTGTGTTCATCTCTCTCTCTCTCTCTCTCTCTCTGCAGCTGAAGTGGGCGTGTGGAGCCTCTGACCCTCTCTCGCCCACTCTCTTTCTCTCCCTCTTTGCTGCAGCTACTTGGGGCTATGGATGGACTGCGTTTACCTCCACTCATCGAGGAGGCTGTGGACTCTACAGGTCTGTGCAGCAGTTTTGTCCGTGTGTGTTTATCTGCGATGCTGCGCTGTTGGATGTTGTGTGACTATTTTTAGCCCAGCACTACAGAACAGACGTGCTCAGCCTAAAAGGTAGAGGGGTCGATGTTTATCTGTGTTAAGAGGGAATGTTTGCTCCTGAAGTGAGGGATTGGATTGGGGTGGGGGCGCACCGAGCAGGCAGAGCTGGAGAGAGGTGGTCAGGTGGTAGGAAGTGGTCAGATTATTGTAGAAGAACTGACAGACCGACTGACGAGTGGGCTTTGCTGTACGCTATGGCAACTGTGGGCATCTGATGGAGGCTACGCGCTGCCAGGTAACGCATAGCTCTGGCAGCCAGAGGCAGGATAAAAGTGTAGTTATTAGTCCAGGTTGTGTTAGGTATGTTGCATATGCTACTTTGAGGCTGACTGAGAGCTGATGCAATGTGGACTCATGCAGTGTTTGGTGTTATTTTAGTTCAGCTTTGAATCTTTTTATGCTTTATGCTTAGATTGCTTCCAGCTGTAGAAGACTTTGCGTACAGTCTTTGCGTTCAGTTAAGCTTCCTCGATAACTGTATTCCAATGAATGTTGCTGTGCGCCCTTTGGCACAATGCGTCTCTTAATTATAATTTTTTAGCACATCAGTACTGTGCGCAGCTGTTCGGAGAAGAATGTGGGAATTTTTTTTTAGTATCTGTGTGTCCCAACAAGGAAGGAGTGTGTGTTTTCTGTGTGTTTTGAATGGCAGCACTGTGTGAGACATTGCTAGGAGGATGTTTATTGGTGTGGAGGAGCTCAGAGGTCAAGAGCCCTTTGACCAGTGGCCCACCTGACTTCCTTATCTTGTATAGTTCTGCCCTAAAAACTGCACGTATTTGGTGGATGTTTCATAAAGGCCCTTGGTCTGCAAACTTAGCTGTAGACTTATTAAAACACCACTTCCAATTTTTAAGCAAATAATTTACTTTATTATATTTGCTATGCTGAAGCTTGCATGTTGACTAACATAACATAGATGCTGTCTCAGGAGAAATTATTCCTCCCTAATAAGAATGTTCCTGTTATCTTAACTCTGGGGACCTCTTTCCTTTTATCACATCCTGAGGCATGCTGGAAATACAGTGTCCGCAGTAGTAATGGAAGGAGTCGTTTTACATAACATACACTTAGTATTCTACATGGGTTAAAACGTACCTATTCTGTCCTGGCTGGAGTCAGTTTCAGCTAGAGATCAGTCAGGGTTCCTAAAAAAATGTGACTTTTTTCTGAGCACTATTTATTTTTTAGGCCTTTTTTTCTTTTCCAATCAATTTTCATCCTTGTTGTGGATAAATTCCACACTGCACTGGAAGAAATGCTTTTAAAATCATCTGCCACAAATACCAACAGGGAATACAGATGCTTTCACACGAAGATGCTTCCACTGATCTACACAACTTAATCAGTGTGTAATTTAACATTTTCAAGCTGTTTGTTCAGCCAGCCTTGCAACCATCAATCATCACATTGTTACTCTCACTTACACAAGTCACTGACCATCTCCTTTCTCTGCTTTCTCACTCAATATCTGTTACCCTCCTCTGCTCTCTTCAACACCTACACACCCTCCAACACACAGACATGCATGTACGTGCAAACTCATAAACTTTTGCACCTGCATGACACTTCTGCCCACACAACATTTCTCTCTTCTCCTTTCCCTTTCCCTCCTCTCTTCTCCAGTATCGTGCTGTGAAATTCACATCAGCGGTTATACTCCCCTAGGGTGCACAAGCAGGACTTCTCTCGGCTCTCTGGAACTAATAAAGAGTAAATTGACACATTTTGTAGATATGGGAGCTGCAGAGACCTTTGAGAAAAACAACAAGTTGAAATTCTCACACCAGTGTTTAATATGCCCTGTCATAGGGTTTAATGAAAACAGGCCTTGCATGCTTTTCCACCCTTGAGCATTCTGGCTCCTGTTCTCTCAGCCCTGAGACCCAACACTGTGACTTGTCTCACTGCAACACCTTATTCCCATTTTCCCTCATCAGACTTTAGTGCTTTTCAGCCACTCCCTGACAAAACATCTTTTTTTTTTAAATTCTTTTGTAATGCAAAAATACTTAAAACCTACCAAACTGAGAAACTTCATGAACTGGTGCAGCTGCAGTTTATTGTTTGGATTTATCTTAACTTTTCCTCTCCATCGCACAAACGCTCAGCATTGTCAACCTATCATTAGCGTACCCTCTCTCTCTCCCACTGAGTCTTTATCCTTTTTGGATTTGGCAGCTACATGGTGTGCTGTCCTCTGTGATTTAAGTGTTGTAAAGCCTTCCAGAGAGATTGCTTTCAGGTGGGAGGCACTGATTTGTGATCAAATGGATTATTACAGCATCAGTTGTTTTTCATGCTTTGTTCTCTTTCACTATTCACATCCCTTAATGGAATAGCTAAACAAGCACATGCATACTGCACCATCATGCACAAATCCCTATAAAAACAGATTGCCTGAATCAATCACCCACACTATGTAAACACTGATGCAGGTTTTGTGCATGCTCATCTAATGAGGCCAAATTATAGTACATTCTGTGATGCTTTTCTATTCCGTTGACCCACTTTCTCTTATTTCCCTTTGAAAGTGCAAACATAGATTTTCCATTTAAATAACAGAGCAACTCAAGTAAGTCATTTATTTCTTGAATGCTTGTGGTCCCTTTTTCTTTTTGTCTTCTTCTGCTGCCGTTGTTCCTCGACCCTCCCTGGACATTTTAAGCTCAAAGCACAGAGAGAAAGAGACAAGCTCACACTAACCTCATGAGACCTCCACCCCTGTAGCTCACTTACACTACCTTATGTCACATAATCATACGTTGATGACTTGACTGTGTGGGCTTCATGCAGGTGTACCTGGTGAGATCACTTAGGCTTTTCCGTGGGAAAAGCAAAGGTTTCCACTGTAAACAAAACTGTGGACAAAAGACTGAATTACTACTGTGATGACTTCCCATGTGTTGAAGCGCTGGGTTGTTGGTGTGCAGAGGTCACGATGGAGAGCAGAGGTGGGAACTAACTTGAGTTTTACTTTACTTCAGGCGCTGTGAAAGGTTGTGGTCATTTGAAGCTTTTGGGTCAACATTTTTAACCAATATATTGGTCTTGTCTTTCATACTGAAGAAACATGTCACCCAGTGTGGTGCTGTGTTTCACTGATGTGTTTTTAATCATTTATGAATAACAATGGAGGTCTATGGCACAGACGAATGACACACATTAACTGTGAGCACTGAAAATAGCCTTTAAGGCTTTAGACCAGAAGTGTGTTCTCGTTATTTTATGTTAATTATTTTAGGTATATTTAAAGTTAAAATTGTTTAATAATCTCAGACATATATTAATATGGGGTGGGGTTCAATTAGGTTTGCACAGAAACAGCTGGTAGAAATGTCCTTAACAGAGCTGCTTTTTACTTTATACTTTGACTCGGCTACATTTCAGAGCCTGTAGTTTTTACTTTTACTCAAGTAAAGTCTTTTTTTTAACACAGGTATCTATGCTTCTACTTGACTAACGAGTGTGTGTACTTTGCCATCTCTGACAGAGGAATGAATGTATGTCAAGTCTTCAGGCCTTATGTGGAAGGGAGCAGCTCGAGTGCCGTGAGGCCACTTCTGAACTCTTTCTCCTTTCTTGCATCTTTCTTGTTGCCTTGCTCTCCATCCCTGTTTTGCTCTTACACAGTCTCCCTTTCCTTACTCCATAATATGTGTTGCTGAGGAAATGTACCAGTGCAGGGGAAAGGCTAGAGCATAGGTGCTAGGCGGGCTTCAAAGCTGGGGTAGGAGGGGGTGGTGTGCATTATGCATGGCCTCCTACACAACGCACAAAGATCCCAGGCATACACACAAATACTGAACACATCCAGTTCAAACATGGCAGACTTGTGTGATCCTGTGCATTTGTTTAGACTCACCTGGCGATGTTCTTGAAGATCGTACAACACAGTGTAAACCTTTTTGCCCACTTAGTGCAGAGCCACACATAGGTACAAGTACAGTACATGAGCTTGCAGAGGTGTTTACATATACTGTATATTCTCTACACACATTTATACACAGAATCACAAAAGTGCTGTGCATGGTTGCACACATGCTAACAACCACCTGTCTGCTCAGTCTCATTTTCAGGCTTGGTTCAGCACAAGGCACCCATCACACCACACCTGTACACAGCCTCCAGCTCCTGTATCCGGAAGCTGTCGTTTCTTCTCACGGCTTATTGACTCCAGATGTACCTCTCAATACCGTGAAATGAGATATTTAACTAGCAGCCACAGGGACAGAATAGCACAGACCTATTAGCTACATAGAGAATTGATCTTAAAAATGTTTTGGATCATATTTTGAATCATATTACACCTGACTGCATAAGGCCTTATGAACACTGACTCTAAAGGAAGGTGAAATGACAACTTGTTTACCATATTGTTGTCTACTCTATCACATTGATTAATCGATTTTCCATTTTTGCTGCATATCTAATATGCAGAACTAATATATGTATAGTAGAACTGTTACTCAAACTGCAGAATCACACAGATTATTTTATGGAAATAAGCTTTTCTGTGGTGCCAGGTTAAAGCAGCATCCACCTGTCTCCTAGAATGCATCTGTTTGCTAAAATCCTCAATCTACTTCACCATTTTGCAAAGCGCAAATTTTATTACACTGTTGATTCCATCACCGAACACCAAAGCAGAAGCAAAAAAGGACTTGTGTTGTGACATTAATGTTTAAATTTAATCTCAGACAGCTATTTCAAGAAGCTGACAAAGAACACCCTGTCTGCTTGTCGCCTCTATTCTAAAGTGGCACAGCGTTTGTTCTGACATACTCAGTGTGATTTGCTGCAGTGTGATTACGAAAGAATGCGCTGTGGCTAGATAAAGCTGTCCTCACCCTGGAGCTGTAACACTGCTTCTGAGATGACTCTCCTGCCCATTCCTACTCTTAAATGCACGCAGCATTCATGTCTAAAGCAGTCCCAGCATGACTAAACACTAGCACGGTGCCAAGGATGTGATGGAGTGATCACAGGTATCACTGCAGCTGAGTCTGCTGCACAATGTGTTTGACATTCACTCACAAGGTGAGGTGATAAAGCGCCTCTGAGGAGTGAAATGATTTAACAAGCTGTTGGGGAAAGCTAAGAAGGCAGACTTACTAAGAGCACTGTAAAAATAGCCGGGGCGGTTGTGTGAGTGGTAGCTGATTGTCACATGTTTAGAGATACTATAATTATTTTGAAAAGGTGCCATCAAAGGAAGTTAAAGAAAGTTGAGAAAGGTTTTCTTTCTCACTACATCTGTCCAATATTCAACAAACTGCATAATAATTTTTCATTCCCCAATATAAGTAAATAAAAGCATAAAAGAATACTTGTTGTACTGTATTTTTTTTTTACTGTAATCTGAACACTTTATAATTTTGATCAGCTATAGTGTCCCTTGGAGGACACTTTGGATAATGCAAAGCCAAAGAGCACAGTACAATACAATATAATACAATACCACATAAATAGCCCAAGTTTTCCAAGTTATTATACCCTGAGCTAGACATTCTGAACGATTCAGATGTGAATGATATTCAGTGGGAAGCCTTTTGTCTCTTGATGGCCTTTAGATGCCTCTGGCTGTACAAGCAGCTCCATCACTCTCATTGCCACACAGTTCCAGCGCTCTTCTTTATGACTAACTCATTACCCCAGCATCAAATTTTAATGACAAAATAGCCCAGTGCTCATGAAACCTATGAGACGTGACAGAATAAAGCTGCAGCTAATGTCATGCAGTATCGTAAAAATATTGCTGCATGCTCTTGGTTTTGATGGAAATACTTACATCTTGTGAGGCGAACAACGAGGCAGAGAAATAATTACCGCAAGAAAAGTGAACATCCCTTGAGCCAAGATTACACCGGTGAGCATCACTCTTAATTAGGTAGATCTTTAGTTAATGCTTTGCTCTGAACCCTACTGCACCTTTTTCTTGTCATGTCTCACTGTTCCTGTCTGTCAGCAAACACCATTTGCTTTCCTCTCCCATATTCACACTGCTTTCTGAGTACAAACAGCAATTTTGAGGCACTTGTAGACCTCTCAAGCATGAATGTGTGGTGTAGCACATCAGTTTACTTCAGAGATGGACTTGATCCTGGAGGGTGTGTAATTGAGAAATGAGAATGACGTGAAATGCATGTTATTTAAGCAGAATTTCCAATAATGACACTGAAATGATTTACTTTACCTTTAAAACTACTGCTGAGAACAAACCACTGCTGTCAGTATAATTTCCATTAAGCTCTGGCCTTTATTTCCTCATTGCAAATCTCATCTGACTAAGTGGAAATACTGGGGTTGAGAATTTATTGTCATGTTGGTGTGCTGTAGATTGGTAGCTTGCAAAGTAGCTTTCCCAACACTGATCATATGTAATGTCTGATTAGACTTTACAGGCCCACATTGACAACAACAGCTCCCAACCTAGCTCAGGCTGTCTACAAGGATACGGAGAGCCTCCACAAAAAATTCACAGGGGAAAAAAAACAGTAAACAATCGTGGAATGTGGAATAATATGTGAAAAATGTGTGCTTGTTTTTGTCACATGTCTCTTACTATGAGTGGTAGTTTGTGTTGTTATGAACTTTGAAGTGCATTGCTGTGCGGTGAGTCATGGTGCTTGCTTCAGCACACTGCCCCCCTGCCCCCCTGCCCTTTCTCTCTGCATTGTGTCAGCTCTCTCCCTCCACCTACTGGTTGAAAATGAAAATCCACAGTGCAGATAGAGGAATGTAAAACAAAGTAGTGCCTGTGTCTTACAAATCTGAATCAGTTGTCATTGGCATGAGTTGCATATTAATGCTTTCACTTGACATCTACGTAGAATCTAACCTTTGGCACACTTGACAGTTTTCGGCAAATAATCTGAAGCATTCTTCCCCAAGTGAATGATTTTTCTGTTTCTTTTCTATCACAGTCTCAGCTCTAATCTCCAGAGGGGGTTGTCTGTTATGTTACATGTTTAAATTTGTGTTAAATTATGATGCAAAGGTTGAACAGAGGCTTTTGTTCAATGAACTCAGTGCCACTTTAATCACAAGATGGTGCTGTTGATTAAAAACAGTCACAATGTGCGCTATATTTAAAGCATGACTGCATTTGGATGAAGACAGAGAGGTTTGTCACCTGCCCATCTCTCTTCCTCTCTCTCCCTATCCAATATCACTTTCTAATATCACTGTCATCTTTCCATCAGATGACCCGTGTGATCTGAAAGCTGAGAGCAGCCCCACCATGGACAACGAGATAACAGCCAAGGAGAGAGGAGTCTTGGAGGAGAACAATGAGAAGGAGCAGATGGACCAGGAGAGAGCTCAGGAGGAGGAGGGGGATGAGAAGAAGATGAAGGAGGAGGAAGGAGAAGGAGAAGAGAAGGGGAAGAAGGAGCAGGAGCCACTGACAGAGGAGCAGGAGCTGGAGCAGTTGAGGGCCCAGGTGCTGCAGCTGCTGCTGGAACTGGAGGATGCTAGGGAGACCTCCAACAAACACCAGGAGAGCTTCCATGAGCTGCAAGGTAAGACTGCTGGAACTGAAAGAAAATTGCAACATGCAAGCTGAAATTTACCAAGTGAGATGTTTTCCACTTGTGTTAATTTTGGCCCAATTAACTCTTCAAATAAAAAAAAAATCTTGCACCCCAGGCTTGAGAATGTATGTTCTATTTGTAGGTGACAATTATTTGTGAAACATGATGTTGCCAAATTGTTTTTGTGAAGCTGTTTTTTTCTTTTTTTGCTACAAAATAGTTGTTGCACCCAGGTTTCTTAAGTCTACGTTTCCCACATCTCTACAGTGTAGGTGGTGAGTAAAAATCTACCTAGACAAAACCAGATTAAGGAACAATGGAATTTTCTTTTACTCTCCAGTGAATATATCAATGAGGAAAACAAGTCTAAAAACACAGTGCAATGAAATGTGTACGAACCTTTTGCCATCTGCACTGTCTTTACGAAACACCTTGAGTTTTGTTGTAAAATGTCATGAATTCCTGTATGGGAGATCTCAACATTTATTATCTGTTATTTCAGATCAACCACATTTCCACTTCACTGCATCTCAGCGATTGTTTACATTTCCACAATTCTTTACGCGTGATGGTGCACTCCTACCCCAAGACATCTCTTCTTCATCACCGTCTATCAAAATACACAGAAATATAAATGTTTATATTTGGTCACTGATGCTAAATGGAGCTCCACATCATACCTTAGAAATGATGAACTTAATGTTCAGGGACTCAAGCAGTGAGTGACACTGTAGGTATGGGGCTACAGTGAGCTCAGTGTGTGTGTGTGCATATTTATGAGTGACTGCTTGTAACTGTGAGCTCAGTTGTTTGGCGGCAGCGGAGGCATTCCTCAGACAACTGTGTGCATGCTGAGGGAAGCTTCCAGACTAGAGGTCATGAAATTCACTCTTCATCCACTCCCACTGGGAACAGTCAGCTGTTTAGGCTGATGGCAGCTGTTGAGGAGTATAGCATTAGAGGTGGTGGTGGTAGGTCCACACTGTGCATGAACAGAGAATGACATAAAATGAGGGGTAAGTAAAGATCAAGTATATACAGTATCTATGGCTATGAATGATTATTGATGCAACATGCCAGTCCCACCACAGCCACCAGTTAAACTAGTTGCAATATGTTGCAAGCAGGAAACATGGGTCAAAGTTTGGGATGATCTGAAAACAGAACATGAGAAATACTCAGAATGACACTGCGGCCAAAAGTCAGAGAAGGTAAAGCTGATTCAAAATTCTAAAACATTTCTTTCAAGATACAATATTTCTGGATATTGGATTCCCCATGACATTTGATGCTAGTGACTTTCCACATTTAAAACTAAAGGCTAAGAGCCTACAGTCACACTAGTGTGTCTCTATGTTAAACCCCTTTTAATGAAATGTTAACCATGTTCATCATCATCATAGTTTAGTATGTTAGCCTGCTAAAGTACAGCTGCATCAGTTAAGAGATGGATTAATTTTGTATGCATTTGGCCATAAAACAAAATATTGGACTAATTAAAAGTTTGAAGTGATAGAGGCACCAGAGGAATGGCCGGGGAATCACCAAAATCAATAAGCATCATCCTCTGTGGATCACAAATGTCTGTAAATTAGATTTACCTTTTAAAAATGTAAACTCTAAATACCTCCATGACTAGTTAGTAGATAGCCCTAGTAGTAAATAAGAACATGTATATTTTTATTATAATTTTTAAATTGTAATTTCAATGAGTTCCACTGATTAATGCAACAGAAGTTGCCTGGCATGACACATACCAGCAGGGACCAAAAATAAATAGAAAGTTAAAAATAGCCGCAAACCAAAAGCTGTGAAAATAGCAGCCAAAATAATTGGCTTGATTTTGTTATGCTGTCCTTAAAAGTTAGGAGATTCACTGTCCAATAAAACTAATATTTATGAATTTATAAACTAACATTTTAAATGTATGGTCCTGCTCGGATTGTATTTAAAACAGACACACAAAATGGTTTGTGTAATTCAGTCATGCTTCAAGGTGGAACAGCTTATCAAGTTGCCATTTTTCTATTAACCTAAACCGACACGTTCCTCTTATCCCCCGACCCACTCCTGATCTCTTCTCTCCTCACCTCACCTCTCCACCAGGTCTGTTGGAGGATGAGCGTCTGGCCAGTGCCCATCAGGCTGAAGCCTTTACCCGCCAGATCCAGAATCTACAAGGTAACAAAATCATAGCACACAGACAATAATAATAAGTTTTCAGTTAAATCTATCAGCAACTGAAACGGGAGGAATAACCAAAAATCCAAATCAGATATTGCATCCTACATTTTTAGATGAGGTCAATGCTGAGTTTGTGGTGTAAGCTGCCAATAAAGAACAGTTTGTTAGCATGAATCAACCTAGCCCCCACCTTGCATGGATTTCAACTCTGTCGGCAGCTGTCTACTGAAAAGTCTCAGTGCTGTGTAAGCAGAGTGGGCTGTAATTGAGTAGAACATGTTAAATGCTTGCAATTATTTGGCTAATTGATTTGGGGGCAATGTCTCTTTTGTGGCCAATTTTTTTCTGAGAAGGAGTGAATGAAATACATCTCAGTGTTAATACAGTATCACCAACAAAACGGGGTATTGGCTGTGAATACGAGAGGAAGTCAAATGAATAAAGAAAAGAAAAGAGGTACATACATATTAGAGTAAAACAGTTGCTGAATGAGTTAATACTGTTATTATAGCAGTGACCTTGTAATTTATTGCTCTTGTTGTTATTGTGAGAGGTACAGAATGTTTTATTTCCTGAAAATATTACAGTAAAACATCTGTTACCATCAGTTACATCAGCTCCTCTTCCAAAAGGTTTCCCACACATAAGGCATCCACATACACGCACACAAGAACACGCCACCCACACAAACACATCCAGGCCTACGGTTGTCGTACACACACCACACACACACACACAGTACTGTATACACCCCATACTGATACTGCATTCTCACCCACACATAACTCATAAAGAAAACCTAAAGTTCTCCTGCTCCTCTTTTTCTCCCCACAGCCCAGCTGCGCTCTGTGCAGGAGGAGATGGATAGCCTGGAGGAGGAGAAGGAGAGCGAGCTGGCCGAGGCCCAGGAGGAGCTGCGTGCCGCTCATGAGGAGGTGCTCCTCCTGCAGCAGGCCGCAGAGGAGGCGGCAGCAGAGCGGGAAAATGACATTGCCACACTGCAGGAAGAGCTATGTCGCCGGCGTGCCGAGCTGCAGCGCCTCAGCGAGGAGACCCAGGAGTATGAGCTCGAGATCACCACACTAAGGGCCGAGATCAACATGAAGAGCCAGCGCAGGGAGGCTGAGAGGAGAGAGGGTGAGGGATGCGGAGAATGGAGTTGATGATCTAGATGGATGAATGTCATAAAAGAAGGATGGATGACTAAAGGAAGGTGGTTTCAGTAAAAACACATACCTGCCCCTCCCATACTGTACAAGTGTTTTACTTATACTACATCAGAGTTCAAATACAATAAGTCTTTGTTTTATACGTCATCTTCACACCTTATGTAAACAGTTATCAGGGAGAATGGTGCACTAAAACACTGGAATTTATCCAGCTTACTATTAGTGCCAGTAGATGACGATTAGTTTTTGTGGCTGCTATTATGAAAACAAAGCACGATGTGGTGGATGTTCTTTTTGCATGCTTGCAGTTGTTTGTGTCCCCTTACTTTGAAATGGCAAAAAGAGCAAAACAAATATTATTTTTTTCATTAACATAACATTTAATGCACATTCTGCTAGTGCAAATGTCCCTTCATCCACAGAAGTAACACAAATAGTCAGGGAGTGGATATGAAGAAAGTTCCAGTAAAATAATGAAAATCATATCAGTGTAAAGGTTTATATCATATCAGCATCCTGCAGTCAAAAACATAAAACATTTTGGATATTTAAAACATTTTAAATGTGAGTGCTACAAAGGGAGCGGTGTGTGTATGTGTGTGTCATTTAGGATAACAGGGACGTGAAGTCATGAGTGGGAGGGACACGCACTTCCAACCTATGACATCACTGCTCAGCTCTGCAGCTGAGCCTCCGGTGGGACTGAGGGAGAAGAGGAGTTCCCATTATCTAATTGTCATGCTCTTTTATGAAAACATCATCCACAGTGTGGGTGTTTTGTACTGGAGTCTAATTGGCTGCTGGCTGTAGCTCCATATTTAACAGGCATATTAACTCCCACCAACATGGGCAATAAGTGCACTTCTCAAAATGTCGAACTGTTCCTTTAATATATTTTATATATGTTGTAATGTACACTGCCCAGCCACTTTAAAAGTCAGGCTTGTACAATTGTTCACACTTCAGTGCAACACTGCTGCCTTAGCATCTGTGTTTATGAAGCTCAAAATGTTTCAGTTTTTGGCGACATTGTCATAAATGTAGAAATTCAACTATATGTTTATTATTGTGGTCATGGTTAAAGGTGTTGTACTGGACTACATTATATTCAGAGGTGTTTCTATATTTTTGTCCTCCCCAGCTACATACATGAGAGGGTCAGAATATTATAAACACAGATGCTAAGGCAGCAGTGTTGCACTGAAGTGCGTGCAATTGCACAGGTGTGACTATTAAAGTTTAGGGGCAGTGTAGTCAAAATCTCAAGTGGTAAGATTGACGATGAGCTGACCTTCATCCTTATTTATTATCTTCATCTCTGACCTTCCTTCTGTTAGGTGATGTGGACCTGCTGAAGGAAGAGTGTCGTATGCTGAGAGAGGAGTGTCAGGCCCTAAAGGAGGACAACAGACGCCTCTCAGAGAGGCTGCAGCTGCTGCAGAGACAGAGGACATGGTGAGAGGTCAATCACCGCTCACTCATCAGCTGCGCTTACCAGATCAACTGGAGGGGACACCCTCTGGAATACATCCCCTCGTCACAGCCATTTGTCTCGTTTAGAAAATACTGGCCAACTGTTTAATCACTGCAGTAAATTTGTAATATCATATCAGGGATTACACATAAGTGCTGAGACTGTTGCTTCAATAATTGAATGGTTTAATAATGTTAAATTAATCACCATTTTTGAGACTGAGACTTCTGGGACTCAGCACATTTGGAGGCCATTTTTGAGCTTTCAGATATTTCAGTTAACAGAAAAAGTATACTGCATTCTTTGCCAATACCCCTTTTCATCTTCCTCACAGCTCCAGTGTCTACCTGTCACTGAAAGAGGAAGATGCAGGGGAGGGCACAGAGGAGAAGGCGATGGAGACAGGCTCGGAGGAGGTCATGACTGAGAGCTACATGACCATAGTCCAGTCTGAGAACTGTCGCCTGGTGGACGCCTCCATCCAGAAGAACATTTCATTTGATGGGAAGCCTGTGACACCAACCAGCTGGAACGGAGGCATTGGGGAGATCTTCTCCCTGAGGGACCAGCTAAAACAGGCCGAGGAGAAGGCCTTACAGGTTCAGAGAGAGGTATGATGCCTTAGCGTCTTAGCAGTACCTCCGGAGTTGACTAGAAATATGAGTAAAACATGGGCACATGTGGGTCAAAGATAATTCTTCTTTTGGGTGCATCCAGTTCAGCTCAACAACTCTCCTTGACCTTTGTCCTCCAGTGTGATGGTCTGAAGATGGAGTTGCAGGAGCTGCAGGTATTGTATGACAGCAGTCAGAGGGAGAGAGCAGAGCTGGAGGAGGAGCTGCAGCGCTGCAAGGCGGAGCTGGAGAAGCTGTCCGGGGGTGCTCAGGTGAGGGACAGACATGAATAACCTTACACAGTTGATATCAGAAGAAAGAAAACTGATTTAAATGCTGATCTATGCTCTAGGACATTTCAGTCACCTCTGGCATCCTGGACTGGAGACTCCTACTGGATCTGTTGAGCAAACTGTCTTGTTTCTCACTTCATTTATTTCAAGATTAAGCTGAACTCAAGCTAGCTCAGGGACTTTCCAGACCACATTTCGTCTCAATTAAAAACTTTTTTCTTTGCACCCGCGCTGTCAGCTAACACATAACATACATCATATCACACCTACTGTATTCTGTCTCCCACTTCTTTGTGTCTCATACTGTGGCTAGTATCATATGTTTTGATATGAACTGACTTGGCCTGTCAGCCCATATCAGTATTTATTCTGTGCTTTGGGCGGGGGAGCCTTTGCCCCCTATTGTGTCTGTGTCTTAACCTCTCTGTGACAGCAATGCTTTAATGCTGTTGTTGGACAAAAACACTAAATTAACAAATACGGCATTAAGCAAAGAATGCCTATGTTACCACTGGATCCTATGTACAGTGCAGTAGGCTTCAGACATTTTTCAGTAGAAACAAAGTAATTAAAGGACCTTTGCGCCTTTCAATTTTTAAATGCTTTCTTCCTACCTTGAGACCTATTAATTTTAATTTTGGATTTTAATAAGATGCTGTATGAACTTGCAGTGAAATGAAAGGTGTCTGAAGTAGTTAATATTTGCAGTTAGTAGTATGTCAAGTTTTACATTAGTCACAGTTTCACTATTGCACAAATTTGTGCCGTCAAGTTCTTGTCATTTCAGACAGTGGTTGCATGCATTGTATGTACACTGCCAGTCAGACGTTTGAACACACTTTCTCAGTGAATTGAATGGGAAAGTATTAAAAGTTAAATAAAAAAACACAGGAACTGTGTTTTGTCTACAACAGCCATGATGAGATGCCTGCCTTGTGTCAAACTGTCAACCTGTGCCTGTCTCCGATGCTGTCCTTGTTCTCTGAATGTCCATGTCCGCTCAGCCTGTTTAATATCAAAAACAAATGAACTATAAAATGAGGATAGAGAGACAAAAATACTGCCGTATGAAACATTCATGCTGCATGTGTTTCTTTTATCCTGTCACTATAACATCACACACTGCTAATAAATGTCACACAGGACTGCTCACACATATTCACATTGAGTTGACGTGTATATCACCATAAGGTTATGCATAATTTCTTTAATAGGAAATATACATCAGTCTACCACAACCCTTCCTGCTTGAATCACAGCCATGTCACACATTTAATTTAGCGATTTTTGTTTTGGTGGTCTGTTTATGTTGTTGTCATGCCCTTTTTTTATCTGTGTGTTTATTATTTGGCTAATTCAACCCATCTGTCCGTTCACCTTCATCCCCACGGTCCTTGTGTTTGCTTTTATTCCCCTCTTAGAGATTCATCCATCCATCTGAGCACCCTGTTCTCTCCATCCCCTTCATAGGAATGATTGTTATAGTGGCTGTGATCTGGTGCTGGTTGTCGGAGCTGGCGTCCCAGAGAGCAAGGTATGGGAAGAGCCTATCTCTGATGTGTAGTGCTGTGTATCGATCTTAAACACAGATTCACCAAAAAAACAAAACAAAGCATTTTCTCACTTACCTATAGTTGTTCTGCCAGTGCTACAATAGCACAAGAGTAAATGATGTGCTTTTGTTATTTTGGTGAACCCACCCTTTAAGACTAGTTATTGGGGATCTTTATTGCTTAGGATTCATTTGGTTGTTATGGGAGGGTCTGAACTAACAAACACGACAATATACTGTATCTGTATGTTGTAGGTGTAGGTGGACATGGGACGGGTGGGCAGTTTGGCAACAATTTCCATGAATTACAGTGAATAATTCATTTACGGGAATAGGTCAACATTTTGTGATTATACAGTTACTTGTTTTCTTGCCAAAAAAAGATTGAGAAGGTTGATACTGCTCTTATATTTGGATTGGAAAATATAAAACTACAGCCAGCAGCTGGTTAGCCTAGCTTAGCATAAAGACTGAACAGAGGGGGAATGTGGAACTACCCTCACATCTGAAGCACTGTAATTTTGTTTTTCTAATTGACACACAAACTTAAATTTAGGACCAATCATTTGTGGTCTTGGTAATAGTTAAGAGCTACTGTAACCGTTGGCCAAACACGGTTACATCGCCAATCTTTCATTGTCACCACAACCAGAGAGACCACAAACCACAAATTTTAAATTTTGGACAGAGCAAGGCGGGTGGTTTCCTCGTGCTTCGGTTTTTATGTTAAGCTAGTCTAACAGCACCCTAGCTCCACCTCTACTGTATATTTAACAATATTCTCATCTCATTCTCTATCAGAATCAAAATAAACATCCAGAATTTCCTAATGTCAAACTTCTTCTACTTTCGGCTGTTCTCGTTAGGGGTCGCCACAGCAAATCATCTGTTTATTTCCTAAAGTCAAACAATTAATTTAAAAGCTCTGTGTGGTTGGTTTATGTCCTCTGCTGCCTCTGACACACTTCTTTTCCTTTCTTCCCTCAGGGGAGTGAGGTAGGTTGGAACTCCATTTTGACTATCACTGCAGCCACAGCAGTGCTACTAATGATGACTAGCTTGTTGAGAGCTCTGGTGCGATGTTGATTGGATGGGCAACAACTGCACAGGGACAGATATCTCCTCCAGACCAGCTATTGTTCTATCCTGCCATGTCTGTAGAATGAACTGGAATGTTCCTAAATATGGTAGAGCTGACAACTGCATAGTAGAAAATGTATGGAAATTTCTTTAGCTCTAATGAGAAGGTACTTCTTGCACACACTGATGGAGAATGATGTGCTCAGTCTCATCTTACTGGTGTGTTTGATGAAGAGACTACCATGATGCTATGATGAAGAGTTGACCTGCAGAGAGCCCACATGAGGATCGATCTCACTCCACTAAATGTATGCAAGTGCTGTTTCATTCCTCCTCTGTATCTGTGAATATTGTTTTCTCTCCTTCAGCTAACAGTGTAATGAAATGAGGGGTTTGATTATTAATGAGCACCAGATGGTTCAATTTATTGAACCATTATTTATTTATTTGTTTGTTTAAATATTGGTTACCTCTGGTAATAACAGCAAACGCGGAGTCTGGACACACTGAAAACCTTGACACATACATATTCCCTTCAAATGTTAAGAGAAAGAGCAGCTTGCATTTTTGATACTGAGTTGTTGACTATCAGTTACTCCCCACTCCTCCATGCTAAAAGCATTATAAAGCACAATTACTGCAAAACTGTATTAGAAGTCACAAAATCTTTATGACTTAACATCAGTCTACCATATTTACCAGCCTGCAAGTGTTATTCTGTCCTTCCCAATATTAGGCATCATTTGATCCACTGTAAACACCAATGATATGCTATTACTAGGCGACAATGTGACTAACTAAACAGCTGTTCCTCCAGGAATATGTATAAAACTGACGTTTAACCTGATGTCATACCTGGTAGGTGGAAAGTTTTCCAGTGTGCTTTGCTTCAGGCTCTGTCTCTTCTGCCTGCCCTCAGTGTCACCTTTAATTAGGTAGTTAACCACGAATACCAGAAAGTATTTCTGGTAAGCAGTATTTCTGATTAATCTTGCCTGCTCATGAACCTGAACTCTTACGCAAAAAAGTTGCATTGCTACATTTACAGTATGGTTGTTGTTTTGCTATGTACAAGTACAAATATCCCAGTAACCTTAGGAGCAAATTCTGGGATGTTTTCTTACATTGCAACTAGATATGGGTTTCAGTGTG
Source organism: Monopterus albus (assembly GCF_001952655.1). Taxonomy (NCBI): domain Eukaryota; kingdom Metazoa; phylum Chordata; class Actinopteri; order Synbranchiformes; family Synbranchidae; genus Monopterus; species Monopterus albus. The sequence goes on along the minus strand of NW_018127887.1, from coordinate 1,791,196 downwards.
GAGAAATAAACTTTTCTCTCTCCAGCAGGATTTATATATCTTGCTTTTTCCAAGTGTATTGCTATAAGATTTAGCCTATGGTGACTGCAGGATTGTTAAAGGTACACAGTGTGAGAATGGTGAATGTTGGTGTTCACTTGTTTACAGATAAACTGCAGATAAACATCTAATAGGTCACACCTACGTGAGGGATCAGGGTTAGTTGTTTGTGAGGGCATTTTAGAAACAAAATATGTAAATAAGAAGGTTGTTTGTCCAAACATTGATTAAAGTACAAAAAATACATGTATACGTGGAAGGACTATTGTTTACATTTGTGAATTTTTTTGTGTGTGAAAATCTTTTAGGACTAAAAAAGCATGCTAAATGCATAGAAGCACAGTATATGATTTATGTTGGTTATGTTGATTGTTACTTTGTATTTCATGTAAATAGATGTGACATATAGTACTATGGGAGAGACATTTCTTAAATCCATTTGTACTAGCTTTGTAGAAAGTTTATTCTATTTTGAAAGAGCATCGTATATTTGATAGCCAAAGTATATGTTATGTAAATGTTTATTTATGGTGACATTATTCAGAAGACCTACTAGCATCGCTAATCATTTTTAGAACATCTAATGTATGTTCAAGAGTATTGTAGCCATCGCATGCATTTAGATTGCATTTGACCTTAGTTGCTAGAAAGCAATATGACTCCTGGGTTTTCCAGTTAGTTAAAATTCACTGATGTATTGGAACCTTTCCTGCAACATTTGGTATTAAACAGGACCTTGATAAGCACCATCTAACCAATGTTATTTGTCTGTATGATCACTTGCTAAGAAAATAATGTGCCACTGGACTGCAAATGTTGTCACTGTCGATTTAAAATAATCATCTTGCAATAGAAATTTAATTTTCATAGGCTGAAACAGCACATATGAATGTTGTCTGATTCAGGCCGTTATCATTATTTCTGAGGTTATTTCATGAATATGAACTTTATCTTAGTTTTGCAGACTTCTATATTGCACAGTGTTTCTCAGCTTGCTGCTTTACATATTGATGGCATTGTTGTTTCCAATTTAGTTGTGGCTATTTTGTTACCTGGAGGTCTATTTTGTACTGTAAATGACTTGAGAGAGTAAATATACCTGCCCCACATGGTGTCTGAGAGCTTTCTTTTCTTGCGAGGTAGCCTCAGCAGCTGTCACAGTCACGGGATTTAAGGTATCAAGGAATCCCATTCATGAAATCACCAGCACTCAATCTGAGTGAGAACCTTCTCTTTGTTGGCATCATGTTACAGGGATTGTACAGATATTAATAACCTTCACTCCAGAGACATGACATAAGCTCACAGATGGTAGGAAGTGATGTGTTAACGTTCTGATGAGGCATCTAAACTATAGTCATTACTCCACTGCCATGACTCATGGTTTACTAAGTTTAAGTGCAGCTAATTATCTAAAAGTAACCTGGATGTGCACCTTCATGAAGAATTAGCCATGGGGTACAGTTGGCATAAACCTTCAATTAACCTCTTTCTGTCACTTTAGGTTTGAGTTAAATTAGCTAACCTAAACCTGCAAATATTCCCAACAGATTCTGAATCAGGTTCTTGATTCATTCTGAAATGAAAAGTGTCTTAAAAGTAAAAGATATGTTTAGGATAATTTACAGGTATGAGTACAGTTTAAAAAATAGACTAAATATGGGCAGGTAGTGGGTGAAACTAACTAATTAACTAACTAATAAGCAGCTTCTTCAAATGTTAGATCCAAAACACCAGAAAAATCTAATCAGCTGCCTTGGCCTCAAGCCTATCTGTCCAGCAACTTCACCCCAAATCCTTTTATAAATATTTAATATATTGCGCTGACAGGCTAACGGGGATTAATTAAAATGGTGGCGGTTGACTGACAGAGCAGCCATGGGCAGTCTCTGAGATATTATGTCAAGCGAACACTGTTCAGGTTAACAGATTTGGTTTTCAGTGTACTTATTCACATATACTTCCTATGAACAGTTAGACACAGGCACAGAAATATGTTTTTTTTATTTTAGTGATAATTTAAGAAATACTATTTAACTAAGGTTTCAAACTGTGACAAATGTAAATGCAATTGAGCTTTCTAATGATTTAGTTTGAGCATAAAAACTTAAGACACTTTTGTGACATTATTCTTCGTAAGAGACATTTTCTTTGCAGTAAAAAATAATTATGTGTCACACATGAAAAAAATGCTTTTATGGAAACATAATAAATTGTATTGCTTCGTTATTGTTAGCCTTACTTCCAAGGGCTGAACTGTCCCACAGTAGAGACAGCACAGTTTTTACTTGTTACTGGAGAATATTCTGGTGCATGGTTTGAGTGGAGCATAAAATTATCCTGCAATGCCAAGGTCTTACTGTAACTATCCAAGGTGTTCCAGGAGAATAGCAGAGAGGAGTAAAGCTCTAAACCCAAGGGACAATTTGTTCCCACCACAAGTGACGTAAAAACTCTGTTTTGCTGGGAGCAAATCAAATTCACTGTGTAAAGGATTGTGAAAGTGAGACCACTGAGATGACCTGCGATTTGTGGGTTGCTCTGACAATTGATACAAGTGGAAAGTGGCTTAAATCTAGGGCGTGTGTAATTACAGTATGTAGAGTAGCTTATTAATAAACTGTTAAAAATGGTTTAAAATGAATACAAAAAATCTTTAGGGTATCTTATTATATGGTGAGAGATCACCAAGGGGACTCCTGGCTGCTCCAGACTATCCTAAGAATGCTTTTCGCATGTGTCATGGTTAATCTTACCTCCCACTACTTCATCCAGGCTGGTACTGGCATGTGGTGTCAGTGGCTGCTGAGTCACGACGCCATGACAGCTCCTAAACCTGCAGAGAAAACAGTACTCCTTGGTACTGAAGCATTTTGTATAAAGATCATCTGTTTTTCTACACTGCTGCCCCTGTCTATATACAGCTTTCAATAAGTGAATGTTGTCACTGATCAAACTGAAGCTGGTTAATGTCTGCCCTTTTTTTTGCTTGAAGAGAAACCAAATCGTGTGGAAAGACCATTTAAAGGTGCATATTGCAATTTCAAAAAATATTTTATTATTAATTTTGTGAGTTAACTGTGAATATTCACTGTTTTTTGTTGGTGACATGGCTGAACACATTCCCAGCATTATATTTAAATACATACCACTGTTGGATGGTGCAGAAAGATAATACGAGAACCTAGATAAACAACTTCGTTTAACATCAAGAATGTTCCTGCAGCCCTCCCAAAGCTTGTACTGACCTTTGTCTGTCTACGTGGACATGCACTGCACTCAGGGGGTGACAGATAGCTGATACAGTCTGTACAGACCTAACGCAGTTGCTTCGTTTTTACCAGGATGACCTCATCCTTTAAAGTGTTTCTCTCTCCGGGCGTCAGTGAGAGATTTTTATGTGTGCAACCTGACTTTTCTCATTATTATACTTTGTACACTAACAGCTTATTTGGACACTTCTCGCTTTCTTTTCATAGCGCAATTGTTCAGTCACTTGGATCCTGGGAATGACACAGATTCGCAACTATCTTAAGTCCCAGCCCCCATGCGCCCAAATAGGAGCGCCTAAAATAAGGAGCATGCCACAACAGTTGCGCTGGTGGGGTCTGACCAATCACTGCCCCATTCTCTCCGTAAACCGACCCCCATTATCCTTATGCATTAACAAATAGACTATGATCACAGAGGCCGAGTGACGTGGCCCGGGGTCCTTTATAAACCCATCTCTTTCTTCTCTAAGCACCGAAGTTGAACACGTTTGGAGTGAACTCCAACAGTGCGGCTACAGCTCACCTACCACGAACAGCAACACGCTGTTTATAGAAAACGAACGACCTCCCGACAAGGTGCCAATTAAAACAGCGGACGACCAGCTGCCTTCCACACTCTAAAACGGATCATTTAATCCATCACTGTCCTGACATAAGTGGTTTCTTCGCAATCTCTCGGCTGATTTTTAAACTTCTCCAAGTTTGAACTTTGTTCCGCGAGAGCGCGCGCTTACCATCGACCTGCTCAATTTTCAATTCAATTCAACACACAAGTGTCACCAAGGTGTAAAAGTGGATCCAGAAAGTACCGTCATGATGAGTAACAACTACGGCGAAGAGCAGCAGCAGCCTCCACAGTATTACCAGGCCGCTGACTTTGGGGAGGAGGGGGAAGACGAGGTGCCAGCCACGGAGAAGGACTTGGCCGAGGACGCGCCATGGAAAAAGATTCAGCAGAACACCTTCACCAGGTGGTGCAACGAGCACCTCAAGTGCGTCAATAAGACCATCCTAGACCTGCAGAAGGATTTTAGTGATGGCCTGAAGCTCATTTCACTCCTGGAAGTTCTGAGCCAGAAGAAAATGTACAGAAAATACCACAACAGACCCAACTTCCGTCAGATGAAACTGGAAAACGTTTCTGTGGCGCTAGAGTTCCTGGACAGAGAGCATATCAAACTGGTCTCAATAGGTAAGATAGTCTCTTTAATGGAAACATTCAGCTGTAAAATGCAGACATAAAAAGTTGCCAGGCGATTATTAGATAGGAAGCAATAATAATAATAATATAAAAAGCAGAAACGTATGGGAGCAGACAGTGACAGTGTGCACCCAGGTCCAAGATGTAGTGCTTTGATATTTAAAAGTTGAGAAATGACAAAAACATTTCATAGCTTTTGATATTTTTAACACTGCCATATCTTCACCAACACTTTGATGGTTTGTTATCAGCCTGGGTGTCAGTGAGTGGTGAGACATGGATTTCACAGGACCCTGGAAATCAGCATTGAGCTCGGTTTGACAGCTTACTGGAAAGTTACTGCAGCGGTGCCACTAAAGTCATGAACTCGTGTCAGGGCCAGGGCCTAGTAGCGTTAGCTTACTCTCACTGAAACACTGGGACTGTGTTAATAGGAATAGCACAATTCATACATGTGTCACATCCACAGATTCACAATGGGAGTGAACAGATTGCCACATCTTAAAACTATTTAACAGCTGAGGAAGGAATATGAAGACGCTATGGGTTAATTATAAATCATATAGGAGAATAGTTGATTGACAAATTATTCTTCTATTTTGGTGACTAATGAATGGTGCAATACACTCCAGAGAAATTCCCGGTGTTGCTGAGGCTTTGGTCGGTGGACTATGAAAGCCACAGTGTGTCCACCTAGACATGCACTAAGTGTTAGTTTGAGTGTGTGTGTGTGTGTGTGTGTGTGTGATTGCACTGGGGGAAACTCTCAGTGGTGATCATAATCCTCAGTGTATCACAATAGGGCAAAGGTCAGTTACAGATAGTACCTCAAATTCTGTAGAGTGTGTGTCTAGGACTTAAATATGTTAGTGTGTGTCTGGCACAGGTTGTCGCAGCTGTGCAGACACACTAGGTCAGACTGTTTTGACAGAAACGGGGCACGATAATAGAAGTCCTGGCATTTTACTTCTTACCACCCTCACTCTGCCTGCATCTCTAGTGGGTCATTGGAGCTCTCTTAAGATAATGTCTCAGTCTCATTACAGTGACCCAGGGACACAAAAATAATCGCCACTGGCTTAGTTGCACATGTGTCACAGTGTGTAACTAGATGCCATTTGATGGATGTCTCTGTGATCACACAGTTGCCCACAGAGCCAGACAAGGCGGGATCAAAACCATTTCATGCCACCTGTCCATGCCAGTCAAACGGTGACACGAGCACCACCGATCTGTGAAGGGATAAATAGTTTCAATAAAACAGTCTCATGATAAACAACTGGCATCAAACTCCCTCTTTTATTAGTCTTAATAAATTAACTGGAGTGTATCACACAAGATTAGTCGACGATGAAACACCGAAGTCTAGCACTCCTCAGAGGTTATCCTGCTTTAAATGGCTGAATTTCTAAATTAAAGTGGGCTTTAAATGGCTGAATTTCTAAATTAAAGTGGATTTAAAATGGCTTGTTTGACAAACTTTTCCTCAGAGAATTTCAGGAAATGAGGTGCATGCTGGCTGTCAATGACTCTAATCTGCACCTATTTCATTTATCACATTCTGGCACTACAGGTTTTGGAGGTAATTGAAATCCAAGTGGTATTTATGCACTTCCACATATCCTCAGCTGTCACTGTCTTCAGAGTACCATTGTGACTGGATGACAGATTGTCAGGGGTCCTCAGCCAGACAGCTGTCTGAGAGAGAGAGGCTCGGGGGAAGCAGAGGAACATTAAATTCTTGTCTCCTCAGCAGTCAATCATCAGTGTTTATATTTCTACTCAGAATAGCCTGGTCAACTCTGCAAGGAAGGACTATTTTCAAAATAATAGACTTAGTATTAGGGCGTCACACAGGATATAAAACAATTCACTGGTAGATTTTGCAAGTCTCCCCGAAAGGTCTCATTAACAATTAAGAATTAAAATATAGTTTGATGATGCAATTAACTAGTGTGCCACCTAGTGCTGTAAGATATGGTGCATTATGTGAACTTTTGGAGGTTGTAAATCCTCATGAACACTGCTCTCTTTCTACTGTTCAACCACAGATAGCAAAGCCATTGTGGATGGGAATCTAAAGCTGATCCTGGGTCTTATCTGGACTCTCATCCTCCACTACTCTATCTCCATGCCCATGTGGGATGACGAGGATGACGAGGAGGTCAAGAAGCTGACCCCCAAACAGCGCTTGCTGGGCTGGATACAGAACAAAGTGCCCCAGCTGCCCATCAGCAACTTCAATCGTGATTGGCGGGATGGTAAAGCCCTGGGAGCTCTGGTTGACAATTGTGCCCCTGGTAAGAAGCATGTAGTGTAAGTGCTGATTCAGAATACATGTAGTGGCTGTTGGCAGCCTTGTTGTATATAGCGGTTTTGCTTCGTTGCTATAGAGGTTGGGGTCAGGCATGTGTCAGTCAGTGTATTTAAAACAGTATCGTCCTCTCAGGAGAATTTGCTCCACATTTAGAAAAGAGGCTATATATTCCTCATATATTTTAGAGCACATCCACACATGTACAGCTGTTCTTAGCATAATGCATTGACATAATGCATTCCCTAGCCCGTTACCATAACTTTAATCACCAAGACCTAAACTTAATTTTACCCTTAATCCTTAAAACAAATCTAAACTTTTTGAAGGTGGATGGAAAAGTGAGGACCAGCCAAACTGTCCACACTTTCATGGTCTGGATCTCAAACCGGTCCTCACAATGATACACATACAGTACACATACACAGATTCAGATGAAGATGTCAGCCAGTGTAATCTGTCTCTGGAGAGCAGGTAGTGTCGCTGGGTTGCTGATGGCCAGAGGATGTCCCTGCCAGCTGTTTCACAGTGACTGAAGCTTTCACTCACTGTTTCGGGCCCTGAGGTCCAAACCTGAATTTAGTGCTTATAGCCTTGCTGCTACACAACACCCCCAAATTTGGGAACGATGCCTCAATTTTTGTCAGGGGGGATACTTGGCTTTGCATCAAAATACAGAGTGATCTATCACAGGGAGGTGCCTAAGCCTCAGGGCCACAATTTGAGTCGCTGCCAGTTCAGGCTTCTGCTTCCAACACTGAACATTAGGGACCTCTCCTAACTCCTGCATCACAGAGCACAACTTGGAGGAGTAGCAAGAGGACTGTAGAACACCATATTTAACTGTGTTTATATGAGCCACTGATCTGAGCGAATGCATCTTTCAAACACTGTGCTGCAACACTGACCATACAAGGTTCTGTTGTTTCATCGGCTAATACCAAGCAGCAGGGTAACCGCTTAAACTAGCTCTGCTCTGAAACAGAGAAACATAGATGTCGTGCTTTTAATTTAGATACAAATGTGCAAAACAAGGTCATTGGCCAGAACAGGAAGAAACCAACGTTTTAAATGACAGATGGCAAAAAAATATATATATATATCCACATTATTGTTAAACAGTTATGGCATACTCCTGTTTCCCTTGGTCATTACAGTGATATTGCATTATGAAATGCACGGCTATGGAGTTAACATCACTTTTATTTCCCAATATGGTGGAAGGCACCCTGGTGCCTCCCAACTTTCCAAAGTTCTTTTCCTGCACTGTCACTGCACAAACTTTACTGATGCATGTAAACTCAACCCTGTCAATACTGTGGTCCTGTGTCTATATTAATTGCATAATAGTAATCCATGGTGTGCCTGTATGGGCCTTTTGAGTGAGGGGACACTCCATTGCCACAGTAATCCAATTTAGGCATTAGCAACATGGAAGAGCTCGCTTCTGCCGCAGTGAAAGTGCCAGATTGAATGTCTGACCTTCATTGTCACACATTTTGAACTCACATGAGCACAGCGGTGTGGGTAAGGTCATACAGTGCTGTAGTTGGAGGTGTTGGAGAGATAGTTGTGACAGCCCAAGTGGCCTTATTATAGCAGTTGCAGTGTAACATTGCCTGTATTAGTCTGTGTAGTACTGTCTAATCGACCTGTACATTCTGTTAGGTTTGTGTCCTGATTGGGCCGAGTGGGACCCAAACAAGCCTGTGCAGAATGCCAGAGAAGCCATGCAACAGGCTGACGACTGGTTGGGTGTGCCTCAGGTAAGATCCACAATAGGTGTCGGTCATAAATGGGTTTTTAGTTTTCTTTAGCTCAGCTAGGTGTCACAGATGGGGTTGATCTCAGAAGGCAAGAAGCAAGTCTACTGTTTTCTGATTGGTAACATAGTCTATACTCAGCGGATAGACGCTGAGTAAACACCAATCATCTCCAAGCAGTTTAAAACAGGTACCAAGGCACATTTGCAATACAAACATTCCTCACCACATGCACATTCACCTGTGAGGCAAAGCAGAGCTGAAAAACGGCAGTACTGTGCATAATATGGAGTTCAGTGTTTTTCCAGGGAGATCATGCTGGAGGGTGTCATGAAATATTTATTACCCAGCTCACTTCTAATATTTCCTTTTACTTTATTGTAGCTCTCACTAAGTGAGTATGTAGGAGTTTTATTTGGTAGATTTGTGAATTTGTGGAGGTGTGAGATTTCTTAACACCTTCTGAGCTAGCCGCTGAAACAGAGGTGCAAATATGCCTGCGCTCATCAGAATAACAATGTGAAGAGAGTGAGAGTGCAATATTTCCAGTCCCATTTATAAGACTCTGAGTCTCTGTATTGTAATGTGCACTGTGCAGGTTGTTTACTTGTTTATCTAAGACACCGGGTTAGCTACTCTCCATGAGGCTTAGCATTGGTGAGATAGCCGGGGGGTGTGTGTCACGGCTCTGCAGACGTGGGGGTTAGATTCCAGTCTGGTGGTGTTAAGGAGATGTGGGAGAGGTCTGGCCCAGGATAAATCCCCCAGGCTGGCTTACTGAGGGCAACAATCCTTAACCCCGCTGTTGTGGGGTTAAATATAACTAGCATGGCCATGGCTTTGTGCCACTATGTGACAGATAGGCAAACAAATGCTGCAAGTGAGAGAGGCATAAGGGTGGAAAGAATAAATAGCTTTAATCCTTGTTAAATCCAGTTGCACTAAGCTTAATAAGGGAAAGCTGTATAAAGATACAACCATAGCCTTTTTACATACAGCAATAAAATCAGTTTAAGCATAAATTCATTTTAGCTTCATGGTTGTCACATAAAAACCCAGTTTCGCCCCATATTTTTCAAAAATATACAAACAGTTATTCACTAACATGATTAACCCCTGTTGTACTGGTTGTCTTTTTGTGCTGTAGGTGATTGCTCCTGAAGAGATTGTGGACCCAGATGTGGACGAGCACTCAGTGATGACCTACCTGTCTCAGTTTCCCAAGGCAAAACTGAAGCCCGGAGCTCCTCTCAGGCAAAAACAGCTTTTCCCAAACAAGGTTAAAGCCTATGGACCAGGTGTGTTTCCAAACAGTGGCCACTAGCGCCTGCACAGTTTACACCTGACTCTCAAGAAACTATTTAATACTTTTTTTTGTTGGTGTGTCACTTTGTGGTATGTTGGTCAGAATGTTATTGCCCCAAGCTGAGTATATCACCACACCCCATGTATCCATATGTGTACTACAGGTATTGAACCACATGGCAACAAGGTGCTGCATCCAGCTGTGTTCACTGTGGAAACTCTTGAAGCTGGAAGTGGTGAAGTCCTGGTCTACGTGGAGGATCCTGAGGGTCACAAAGAGGAGGCAAGTTAAACTGAATACACAGGGAAAATTAAGATACAGTCTACTTATCCATCTCAAAATAGCCCTGGTGCTAAGTTTAGAAGTGTCAGAGTGTAGCCTCTAATCTTTTTCTAACACTTTCTTCTTATTTTGCAGGCGAAGGTTAAAGCTAACAATGACAAAAACAGAACCTACACTGTCACCTATGTTCCTAAAGTTGAGGGTGCCCACAAGGTAATGCCTACAGTAGCTGCAGTTTTTTCTTATCATGTCTACAAATGCACAAAGTGGGCATACTACTCTATTTAAAGGTGTCTAAAGTTTGTCCTGCTTTTTTCTTCTTAGGTGAAAGTGCTGTTTGCTGGTCAGGACATTGACAAGAGCCCCTACACAGTAAATGTGGCGAAGGATATTGGTGACCCCAGCAAAGTCCATGCCAGAGGACCAGGTCTGGAGGCTACAGGCAATGTGGCCAACAAACCCACCTACTTTGACATCTACACAGCTGGTAAGTATGTAAAATTCAACCATTTTCCATACTGACATGGAGGTGTGCAGACAACAGGAATGTGACTTTAATAAAAGATGTCAGTGTTGGAAGTTTCTTGGCTACTCTTAAACTATGGTTTGATTATTTTTCTCTCACACTTAGGTGCTGGTAACGGTGACATCAGCGTGGTTATCGTCGATCCTCAGGGCAAAAAGGACACAGTTGAGCTCATCCTGGAGAATAAGGGCGACCATGTTTTCCGTTGCACCTATCGTCCCATGTTACATGGGCCTCACATTATCCATATACTGTTTGCAGGCCAGGAAATCCCCAAGAGTCCTTACACTGTCAACGTCGCTGAGGGTGAGCCATCTGTCTGGGTTGTAAATTACTGTCAGACAAACCAGATTTCTAACATGCTGTTAGTGTCAGGGTGACCTATCCATCAGAATCTTCAATCATCTTTATACTCCCTGGGAACAGCTGCCCAGTATAGACGATAACCCTTCCTATTTGTCATTTCTAGCTCCGCCCATTGCTCCTCCTATGGGAGCTCCACTGCAGATAGTGCCTAAGTCAGTGTGCACCCCTCCTGGAGTGAAGGGTGGGAAGGGGGTTCCTCCCCCAAAACCTGGCCGCCAAAGTTAGTATAGTCTGCTGAGAAGGAGCTTATGCCCGTTGCTCAGACAAACCTTCCAACCCCTTTCTGTGCCCTGCACAAGCCCCTCTGTGCTTTCTATGACTTGGGTGCTGCGGCTCAATGCGGTGCTTGGCCACCTGCTCCATTTTCTTGTGTTGTGCAGCTTGATCATTTAAATTCAGAGAGTTGAAATGCAATGATATACAGATAGTTTACAGATTGTCATGCATTACCTTTCTGTCTATGTTGTTCTTCTCTGTTAAATATCTGTGCTTGTGCTGTTGATATGTTTGTTTGTTTTTTTTGCATCAGCCAGCATTCCGTTTAAGCCTGCAGTCAACATTTCTGAGTGACTGACTGAAATAATGCACCTTGATGCACTCATATCCATTCAACATTCTGTACTTGATGTTATATGTGCTGCAAAGGCATCAATCCCATTTTCAGGTTCTTTCAGTCAGTCAGTCTTTAAGGAATCCCATTTGAATTGGATATTTTAATGTCTTTGCTGCTAACATCGCTGTCAACTGCTCGCTGTTCCCAGTTGCTTTTTTACTAAATATTTCTCTTTTTCACACTTGTTGTTATTCCTCTCAGCTATGAACCCAAATGCCTGCAGAGCTACAGGCAGAGGACTTCAGCCTAAAGGCGTAAGAGTAAAAGAGGTTGCAGACTTCAAAGTTTTCACCAAGGGAGCTGGCAGCGGAGCACTCAATGTCTCAGTCAAAGGACCAAGTGAGTCAGACAGCTCTCTCTTCTCAGCATCACTCCTCACTCTTGTACATTTGTTGAAATATTTGTTTGTTTGGGTTCTTTGTCTGCAAGGTTGCATTCACATACACATTCAATAAAGCACAAAACAAAATGCATTAAATGTCTCTTCCACTTGCTAAGACTCCATATTGATTGTGTTATTTGTCCTTAGCTGGAGCAGAGGAGCAAGTGAAAGTGCGAGATGCAGGAAACGGTGTGTATGAATGTGAATATTATCCCCTTAAGCCTGGTAAATACACAGTCAGTATCACCTGGGGAGGCCAGCCCATCGCACGCAGGTAGGGTCCTTTTGTTGCATTTAGCTATCCATTAACATTGCACATTCACATGTACAATAGGTAAAATGTTGCTGTTGTGTGCTGCAGCCCCTTCGAAGTGCTGGTGGGCCCTGAGGCGGGATTCCAGAAGGTGAGAGCCTGGGGTCCTGGTCTGAAGACGGGCATGGTAGGAAAATCTGCTGACTTTGTGGTAGAGGCCATTGGCACAGAAGTTGGAACTCTGGGTGAGACATTTACAGTTGATATGAAGCTGATAATTTTTTTCATGTATTTTAATGAAATCTAAATGTGAGAATACCTCCTTCGCACAGGCTTCTCAATTGAAGGCCCATCACAGGCTAAAATCGAGTGTGATGATAAGGGTGACGGCTCCTGTGATGTTCGTTACTGGCCCACTGAGCCCGGTGACTATGCTGTTCATGTCATTTGTGATGATCAGGACATCAAGGACAGTCCCTTCATGGCTCACATCCTCCCAGCAGCCAATGATGTCTTTCCTGAGAAGGCAATTCTCACTCATTTAACTATAAACCATTCATATAGGGATAAATTATGTTACCATGCGGATTCTAAATCAACAAAAAATATGTCTTTTGCTGTTGCAGGTGAAAGCTTATGGTCCAGGCCTGCAGCCAACTGGCGTCATTGTAAACAAACCAACTGAATTTACCATTGATGCCCGCATGGCTGGGAAGGGCCAGCTCAAGATCTATGCCCAGGTTTGGAGAGCAGCAGTTTGTGAAACCTTCATTATTTATTTATAGGAAAACATCATTTATATTGGATGTGGCTGGACAGGCCAGAGCTGACATGCTTTTGTATCAACTAAGGATGCTGAAGGCCACACCATCGACATCAAGATCACTGACAAGAAAGACGGCACGTTTCTGTGTGTGTACACCCCTGTTAAGCCTATTAAACACACCATCATCATCACCTGGGGGGAGGTCAATGTGCCCAGCAGCCCCTTCAGGGTAAGACACAACTATGAAATTCAGTCAATTTAATATAATGATACTCCAGCAAATGTGGACATAGTTAAAGTAGTGCAGCAGTTCTACTTCAGCTTCTGCCTCAAGTACACTGTGAATTCATTAGGTGATGGTTGGAGAGGGTTCTCATCCAGACAAAGTCAAGGTCTATGGGCCTGGAGTGGAGAAGACAGGGCTCAAGGCTAACGAGCCAACATACTTCACTGTGGACTGTGGTGAGGCTGGCCAAGGTGAGCATGTATGAGGAGATGGTGGGGTAGTTTACAAAAACACTTCTGAGTTTAGGCCACTCCTAATGAAATTATTGCTGCATCATATGAATGTTGAAAAGCACAGAAAGAAGATAATAACCAAATGTGTGCAGTTGAGATTACACTGCAAGGTTTAGTTACATGAAATTTAATGAGACATACTTAAAAGAAACCTCTAGGTAATGAATGGGCTGCTTCTTATTGGGATCATCTGGTTTTGAATGACCTTTATGAGCTGTTCTCATTGTTATACACCATTAGGAGACATCAGCATTGGAATCAAGTGTGCTCCAGGGGTGGCTGGTCCTGCTGAGGCAGACATCGACTTTGACATAATAAAGAATGACAATGATACCTTCACTGTCAAATACACTCCCCCTGCTCCAGGCCGATATACCATCATGGTGCTGTTTGCTGACCAGGTAAGAATACAGCATCCCCTAGAAGAAGGACTGATGGTTTTATTTTCTTTGTTTTGACAACGTATTATCTTTTATCATGATTGGCTTTATCAGGAAATTCCTATCAGTCCATTCAAAGTCAAAGTAGATCCTTCTCATGACGCTGGCAAGGTGAGAGCAGAGGGTCCTGGACTCAACAAGACAGGTGAGATATGTGCCAAATTACCAAGCACTTTAAATTTATAGGCATTTTCATTTGCAGCAGACACAAAATACAGTACCTTTATGTCACAAAACCAACTAGTATTCACAGTACAGCTAAAACATGCATGTTTCAGGTGTGGAGGTGGGCACTCCAACTCACTTCACCATCTACACAAAGGGAGCTGGCAAGGCCAAGCCTGAGGTGCATTTTGCAGCATCAGGCCCAGGGGAGGCAGTTCGTGACTTTGAGATCATCGATAACCACGATTACTCCTACACTGTCAAGTACACAGCTCTTCAAAAGGTACTGCAGGCCTCTGTTAGAAGTCCAAAAGCATTAGAACAGAATTACTGACAATGACACCTCTAACCAATGAACATTTCTTCTTCTTCTGGTTTCAGGGTAACATGGCAATTTCAGTGACTTATGGAGGAGATCCCATTCCTAAGAGCCCCTTTCACATCACAGTGGCACCACATCTGGATATTGGAAAGGTGAAAGTGGAAGGATTAGACACCAGTGAGTTACAGACATGAAATGTTATGCTCTTGCTTTTACAATGAATGTGTAGTCAAGTGTTTGTTTTTAAACTTAGGTTAAGCATTTCATTTTCACCTTTCGTGCAGAAGTGGAGGTCGGAAAAGATCAGGAGTTCACAGTTAACTCAAAGGGTGCTGGCGGGCAGGGCAATGTAGGTGTGAAGATGACCTCACCTTCTGGCCGACCAATCCCATGCAAGCTGGAATCAGACAAAGCCAAAGGCACTCACAGTGTGAAGTATATTCCCCCAGAGGAGGGGCAGTATAAGGTTGATGTCAGCTATGATGGCAACCCAGTAATGGGAAGCCCCTTTGCAGTTGAAGCAGTGATGCCTGCTGATCCTTCAAAGGTAAAAGTTCATGAAATCTCACGTAGTTCTTCACTCTGTTCACATTTATTACTCAAGAAACATAAGACGCCTTATTTATTTATTTTTTTTCTTCAATGCAAGTTTGTAATACCACATCTCAAAAACTGACCTAACTGTCACATCGCAGGTGCGAGCCTTTGGCCCAGGCTTGAAGGGAGGCATTGTGGGTAAACCCGCTCCATTCACTATTGACACAAAGGGAGCTGGTGCAGGTGGGCTGGGCCTAACTGTGGAGGGGCCCTGCGAGGCTAAAATAGAGTGCCAGGACAATGGTGATGGCACATGTTCAGTGTTCTACCTACCCACTGAGCCTGGCGAGTATGCAATCAACATCCTGTTTGCAGAGAAACACATCCCTGGCTCTCCCTTCAAAGCTGCAGTGCGCCCAGCCTTTGACCCTAGCAAGGTGACTGCTAGCGGTCCTGGTCTGGAGAAGGCCAAGGCGGGTGAGCCAGCAACCTTCACTGTGGACTGCACCCGAGCAGGTGATGCTGAGCTCACCATCGAAATTGTGTCAGAGACCGGGGTTAAGGCTGAAGTGCACATTCAGAAAACTGCAGAGGGGACCTTCTCTGTGACGTACATCCCATCCTTCCATGGGACACACACCATCACAATAAAGTATGGTGGCCATATGATTCCTCAGTTTCCAAAGGTCCTGCAGGTTGAGCCCTCTGTAGACACCAGTGGGGTGCATGTCTACGGGCCAGGAGTGGAGCCTAGAGGTAAGGAGATCAAGAACCTAAGCATAAGATGAGTTACTGGCAGTATGTAGTAGTGCTAAAAAATAGTTAGTGGTTTTTCAACATAACACTGACAAAAAATGTGATAATCAATGAATTATTGTCTTTAATTAAGCAAAAATGCCACATCTAACTTCTCAAATGTGGATATTTGTTGCTTTTTTTTGTTTTATGTCATTGGAAATTAATTATCTTTAGGTTTTGGATTTTTAATTCGACAAAAACATCCTATTCGGCTCTGGGGCATTGTAATATCGTTTTCCACTCTTGTCTGATAAAATGTTTTACTTTAGGGATTTATATAAGACAACAGCCCCCTGATAATAGATAATGGATAACAATCTATAATAGAAATGTAAGTAGTTTATAAAGAGCTCATGAATCAGTTGTGAAGATTTATGTCTTACTTTTGGTACTGATTGATGTTACTCTTTAACAACAAATCACCTGAATAAAAAAGCCCATTTTTATTTCTAGGGGTCCTCAGAGAAGTCACAACCCACTTCATTGTTGATGCTCGTTCCCTCAACAAGGTTGGAGGAAATCATGTTAAGGTTCGCGTTATCAACCCCTCCGGTTCCAACACAGACAGCTTCGTCACTGACAAGGGAGACGGCACCTACCGAGTGGAGTACACACCATTCGAGGATGGTGTGTGCACAGAGAAAATATTACATAATGTCATTTGACAGTGTTAATGCATGCAATGAAAGGATCATTTGGTGGGGATACAGCCAGCAAATGAGATCTAAGTGTAGCATTTACAAACCTAACCTGACTCATAGATATAGAGGGATTTAAATAGACAGCCTGTCTGAAAGAGTGCACACAGACAGAAAAATCACCGACAGTTGCTCATGTCGGGCGCCATTTGGGAATAAAGCAGGAGAGGGGGAAAATGAAAAGTAAAAGAGAGAGGGGTATAAATACAGAATGATGCAGTGGAGCAATGATGTGCGGGGCAGAGAGCAGGGAGGTAGAGAGGCAGACAGGCTCTGTTTTATAAATAGTGTGCTCTGGAACAGAAGCTCTTAACCAGGCAGGTATGTGTGTTGAAGGCTGCCTCCTCATAGCAATACAGCAGGGGAATGACAGGGGATATTAATAGAGACCTATAACACAAAGCAAAGAGATCACAATGCGCTGCTCCACCACCAGACATGCTCTAATATCATAGATGTACAGCTGGGAATCTGGCATTTTGGCCTACTGAGAGGGGTCTGTCAGAAACATGCTGTAACAGAATAATGAATAGGGAGCAGATGTATTGCCTTGCATGTTCACCAGAGCATCTGCACTCTAGATAGTGTATTTTATACATAAACAGATGTTTATCTCCCTAAAAGGAAATTTGTGTGGCCTATAATTAAAAGCAACAGAAGATTTTTGCTTGTTTTGAGAACATGCAGGCAGAGAGGTGTGACTGATGTATATTTGTTTGCAGGATTGCATCTGATTGAGGTGCTATATGACAATACACCAGTACCCAAAAGTCCCTTCAGAGTTTCAGTGGTGGAGGGATGTGACCCGACCCGGGTCCGTGCTTATGGACCAGGTCTGGAGGGAGGAATAACCAACAAACCCAACTGCTTCACTGTGGAGACCAGGTATAGTTGGGTCACATTTAAAAGAGAAATTTGTGGGGATTTAACTCGGATATGTTTAGTTAAATAAAAATTGGCTTTCCTCTCAGGGGTGCTGGTACAGGAGGCCTGGGCCTGACCATTGAGGGAGCCTCAGAAGCAAAAATATCATGCAAGGACAATAAAGATGGCAGCTGTAGCGTGGAGTATGTCCCCTTCACTCCTGGAGATTATGATGTCAATATTACCTATGGAGGTCATCCAATCCCAGGCAGTCCATTCCGTGTTCCTGTTCAGGACCCTGTGGACCCCAGCAAGGTGAAGTGCTCAGGTCCAGGTCTGGGCGCTGGGGTGAGGGCACATGTTCCTCAGACTTTCACAGTTGACTGTACAAAGGCTGGGCAGGCCCCACTGGATGTCAAACTCTATGGCCCATCAGGTGTGGACACACTGGACAGTGAAAACCCACAAACTTTGCACATTCTGACCGACAAACACCTGTTAGTGTATGGTCTATAATCATTTCCATAATGCCTTATTTTCAGGTACTGTGGAGCCAGTTGGTGTGAAGAACAACGGTGATGGCACTCACACAGTTCACTACACCCCAGCCCAGGACGGGCCCTACACTGTAGCTGTTAAATATGCAAATCAGGAAGTCCCACACAGGTACAGTATGAGTTTAAAAAAGCCATATATGCAGGTATGTTTTAATAGAGGTTCTTAGCTGGATTCAAGAAAGAAAAGTAATTCATCAGATTTTCTGTTCTCATTTCTGGTTTTGTTGGACTGCGTTTAGTAATGACACTTGATATTCTGTCCTTCCACAGTCCATTCAAGGTAATGTCCCAGCCTGGGCATGATGCCAGTAAGGTACGCGCCAGTGGCCCTGGTCTAGACAAAAAGGGTGTGTCTGCAAGCCTGCCTGTTGAGTTCACCATTGATGCCCGTGATGCTGGAGAGGGGCTACTCACTGTGCAGATTCTGGTGGGATCAGCTACATTTATTAAAACATTTATAGCTTTTGAATCATATGTTACCATCTAAAACAAATCAATATGTGCTATTGACAGGACCCAGAGGGCAAACCAAAGAATGCATCCATCCAGGACAACAGGGACGGCACCTACACTGTGTCCTACGTACCTGACTCTACAGGCCCCTACACAATCACCATTAAATATGGAGGAGATGAGATTCCTTACTCCCCATATCGCATCCAGTCCCTGCCCACAGGAGACGCCAGCAAATGCCTCCTCACTGGTAAGACAATGGCTGTAGATCATAATGGTTTTAATTGATACGAATATTTTTACAGATTGTATCATTCAATATGTATGTTCACTTACATGCTCTTTTTCTTTCCAGTGTCTATTGGAGGACATGGCGTGTGTGAGTATCTAAGAAATTATTTTGTATCTGTGCTATATTGTTAGAAAACCTTCCAGGAAACAATGTGTTTATCCTGCACTTTTTGTCCTTCATCCTTCTTCTCTTTCTGTCCTTAACAGCGAGTCTTCAAAAACTGCAGACCTCTGAGGATACAGTTATTACGGTGGATGCCAAGGCTGCTGGGAAAGGCAAGGTGACCTGTAAGGTGCTGACTCCACAAGGGGTGGAGCTGGACATGGATGTGGTGGAGAATCACGATGGGACCTTTGACATTTACTACACTGCCCCTGAACCTGGAAAATATATTATTACCATCCGCTTTGGAGGACAGAACATCCCTAAGAGCCCCTTCCATGTGGTGGTGAGAAAAGGAGTATTCAAATGACTGCCACAGTCTTGTATTAGATGTTCTCTTCTGGCATTTCACTGTACAAGTCCAACTATTTCTCTTCTCTCTGTATTAACAGGCATCTAATGAGCCAGTAGTTCCCCGTGATACCGTGGAACCGCAATTCCGACCTGTTAACTTTCTCGTCCCTTTCACGCCACAGCAAGGAGAAATCACAGGTGTGGCAAGTGCTAGTCATACAGAAACAAAACCCTGCACCCACAAAACAACTTTGTCAAGTCACTTACATTTAACCATGCTGCTGTCCTTTCTAGGTGAGGTGCGAATGCCTTCAGGCAAGACGGCCCGTCCGCATATCACTGACAACAGGGATGGTGCCATCACAATCAAGTACCAGCCCACAGAGAGAGGCTTGCACGAGATGGACATTAAATATGAAGGCAACCACATTCCAGGTCAGAAACAATCATGATTTGCTTTTGGATGTTTTGCTATTCTCTTCTTGTTAGTGAAACATGATGTATGTCTCTTACTGAACCAACAGTATATACAGTTCTGACTTTAATTACTATGTGCTTGCAGGAAGCCCTCTGCAGTTCTATGTGGATGCTGTGAACAGCGGAGTGGTGACTGCTTATGGTCCAGGTCTGAGTTATGGCATGGTCAACAAGGCTGCCACGTTTACTGTGGTCACCAAGAATGCAGGAGAAGGTAAAATTTGCTACTCTACAGTAAATCTGTGCTAAGACTGAACCTTACCAAACTGTTGGCAGCATCACACTGCAGAGGAATAAGAATCTGAGCATTTTTCTTCTACTCAGGTGGTCTGTCAATGGCAGTGGAGGGTCCCTCTAAGGCCGAGATCACCTGTAAGGACAACAAAGATGGTACTTGCACTGTCTCCTACCTGCCCACAGCTCCTGGAGACTACAACATAATTGTGAAGTTTGATAACAAGCACATTCCCGGCAGTCCCTTTACTGCTAAGATCACTGGTGAGAAAATAAATTGTTTCGCTCCTTATCTTCTGTTTTATACAGCTGATTTATATTTAGAGTGGATGTGTGCTTTATAAATCAGGTTTTAAGAAGTGACAAACATCTAAACCACCTTTTTTATGTCAAGGGGATGACTCCATAACCAGGACGTCTCAGCTGAATGTCGGCACAGCTACTGACGTGTCCCTGAAGATCACAGAGACTGATCTCAGTTCTTTGACTGCCAGTATCAGAGCTCCATCAGGCAAGGAGGAGCCCTGCCTGCTCAAGAGGCTGCCCAACAGACACCTCGGTGAGATATTCACTTACCGCATGCATTAAATAACAGAAGGAGAGGAACATAGATAAGACACTCGTGGATTTATCTAATGCATTTGTATGTCATTTCCTGATCTTTTATCGTGATTTTTTTTTTTTTTTTCCCCTCCTTACTTTTTTCAGGTATTTCTTTCACCCCTAAGGAAGTTGGTGAACATGAAGTGAGTGTAAGGAAAAGTGGCATGCACGTTTCCAACAGCCCTTTTAAGATTATGGTTGGCCAGTCAGAGATCGGCGAGGCCAGCAGAGTCAAGGCTTATGGTAAAGGCCTGGTGGAGGCACACACTTCTGAAACGGCCGAGTTCTTTGTGGATACAAGGAATGCAGGTAAGCTGTGTTTCACTTTTGTGGCAACAGGATTTAAAAAAGAAAGCAAAAAATATATATATGTGTGTGTGTGTGTGTGTGTGTGTGTGTATATGTATATGATTTTCCAACTTCTCTTAGGCTATGGAGGTCTAGCATTGTCAATTGAGGGTCCGAGCAAAGTGGATATCAACTGTGACGATGTAGAGGATGGGACGTGCAGAGTGACCTACTGTCCAACTGAACCTGGAAGTTACACTGTTAACATCAAATTTGCTGAAAAGCACATCCCAGGTTAAAATCTTTTCCTTGGAAAATGTACAAATATGAAAATATTTGGCATCTAAAAAACTAAATCTTACTTTGTTTGATTGACTGCATATGCATTCTTCCCATGCAGGTAGTCCTTTCACAGTGAAGGTGACTGGAGAAGGAAGAATGAAAGAAAGTATTACTAGGAAGAGGCAGGCGTCTTCTATCGCCTCAGTGGGGAGCACATGTGGCCTTAACCTGAAAATCCCAGGTGAGTTAAGAAGACGGTCAGAGCTGGTCATAGTGCAGCGGTCAAGCATGTTGATATGAGCAAACCTTCCACAGTTGTATATGGATTCCTATTTTCACTGCTTCCTCTTCACTATAGGAAACTGGTTCCAGATGGTTTCAGCTCAGGAGAGGCTGACCAGGACATTCTCCCGCAGCAGCCACACCTACACCCGCACTGAGCGCACAGAGATTAGCAAAACCCGAGGTGGAGAGACAAAGAGGGAGGTGCGAGTGGAGGCGAGCACCCAGGTAGGAGGAGGAGGAAGCCCATTCCGAGATGTTTTTGGAGACTTTCTGGGCAGAGAGAGCCTAAGCAGCTTCGCTGGCATCACTGCTAGACCTGAGGGTGAGGGACCAAACTTATGATTTGTACATGTTGGCTTTAAGTGTTCACCAAAGCATATACAAAGTTTTGCATTAGTTCTTAGTTTTAACCTACAGTTTGTTACATATTGTACAAAAGACGTTTTGACTGTATCTGACCTGCTGTGCTGCTCTGCCTCACCAGTTGAGAGTGGCTCCCAGGCCATGACAGCTCAGGTGACCAGCCCCAGTGGGAAAACGGTGGATGCTGACCTTGTGGATGGAGGGAGCAGCACATACAGTGTGCGCTTCATCCCACAGGAAATTGGACCCCACACAGTCAATGTCAAATACAGAGGCCAACACGTTCCTGGAAGCCCTTTCCAGTTTACTGTGGGACCCATGGGGGAGGGAGGGCCTCACAAGGTCCGTGCAGGAGGACCTGGCCTGCAGCGAGGCGTAGCTGGAGCACCATGTAGGTTCACTGTGTCGACATGGACATGCCATCTCTAGGAAAAACTGTTTCCTACCAATACTCCTCAAGAAATATTTTAAAGTGTTTAATGAAATGTTGATATTTAAGGTGAAACTTCATCTAATTTAGCTTTGTTTTAACCCCTCTAGCTGAATTTAGTATCTGGACAAGAGAGGCAGGTGCAGGCGGTCTGTCCATTGCTGTAGAGGGGCCAAGCAAGGCTGAAATTTCCTTCGAGGACAGGAAGGATGGTTCTTGCGGTGTCTCCTACATAGTGAAAGAACCAGGTACGACTCAACATGTTGAATTTTCTTCACGTTTTGAGTATATTTTATCTTTAAACAGCTAAATCTTTCAGTTAATTACCTCCATGAGGGAGACTGTGTCTTTACTAGCATGTGTTTTTGTTGCGTTGCTCACCGCATAACTCAAAGTAAAGAATGGATTTTGTTTTTTCGTTTGTTTGTCTTTTGGAGAGGTAGGTTATGGCCCAAGGAACAATCTGTTAGCCTCTGGTGGTGATCCAGATCATTATCCAGTTCCAGGAGTTTTCTAAATGATTCTTCACCATTGTGAGATAGGGCTGATTTGAATATTTTTGCTTCATTTAACTTCATACCTAATGCCTACCACACACCAGAGTATGTCCTGGATTCAAGAAATATTCAGAATCTGCTGATCCAGAATCACAGCTCACAGAAAACCAGCTACTGAAAACAACAAATAATGCTTTCAACTAAGAAATCATAGCTGAACACGTGCTGATTCAGTAGAGAGTCAAAGAGTTCGGAGCTAGAGCGTGAGGAAAACTCAAATATCATTTTTCTGGAATAACATTCATGCTAATAATGATATCAATGTGATTCCAATACTAGGGGAAGGTTTTCATGGTCAGGGAGTCGTATTCTAAAGGTCACACTGTGAGGGGAACATTGCTTTTAGGTGTATTGGCACTAAGCAGACAGTGAGCTGCCTTGGCAGAGGTTTGAGCTCTCCGAGTGCCATCTAGTTCTTCCAAACATCCTCCAATTTATGTGATGGTGAAAGTAAATAACCTGTCTGTTTCCCCAGGTGACTATGAAGTGTCAATCAAGTTCAACAACGAGCACATCCCTGACAGCCCATTCATTGTTCCGATTGCAACGCTGTCAGACGAGGCCCGCAGGCTCACTGTCACAATCCTTCAGGTAATATCACACATAGATACACGCAGAGTTTACAAAAACCCACATTCGTTTGTTCCACAAAACAATAAGACAAACTACACATAAATAGTCACAAAGTAGGAAGGCTGAAGAACAGATTTCAATTTTGCATAAGGTTGGAGTGGTTGTCTATTTCTGTCCAATAGAACTTTGCCCTTGAAGTGTAATTGAATGCTAGTGTTGGAGCAGTATTCATGACTGTAATACAGTGATGCTGGCCAGTGATGAGGGGTTGGATTAACTGTCCCTTGCAAATGTGGGGCAGCACAAGCTGTGCTATCTGTGGGCAGTCAGCTAGTCTATGTGATTGTGTTTCAGTTGAGAGGAAGGAAGAAAAAAACTAGTGAGCTGAAGATAAAGAAACCTGTGGCAGTTTTGGTGTCCTTGGTGCTTGTTTTATTTCCTTTCACAGTTTCCATTACAGCTGCTAACAAAGCTAAAAAAAATATATTTTTTTGTTAAGTGAAAGAGCACTTCAGTGTTTTTTCTACCACTAGAAGCCAGGTGAAGTGCAATATCAGACCAGCATTTAAAATGTTACACTAGCTCTTATGTCTGATAGGACCACTCATTCGCCTGTAGGGCAAAAACACTAAACGCCTCGCTGTAAACTCTGACCTTTTCTACCTCTCACACCCAACCCCTCGATCTATTCTTGCTCATGCATGCTGAGTCACATGCTTTGTATCCCTGCAGTTACAGGTGCACACAGATGTTCTGATTTTATTTTTCACTGTCTCATGTAGGAGAAGGATTTGAAGGTAAACCAAGAAGCATCCTTCATGGTGCAGCGAAATGGGGCTCGAGGGGTGGTGGATGCCAAAGTCCACACCCCCTCCGGCTTTTCTGAAGCATGCTACATCACTGAGCTTGACAGCGGTATGCACCAATCTCACTTTGTATGAGTCAGGGAATTTTACCTTTTCATCTATAAGAATCATTTAAGAATATGGACTAGTAACATCTTCACCTCTTCTTTCGTGTTTTCAGACAAGACTGCAATCCACTTTATTCCACGTGAAAACGGAGTTCACTCCATAGATGTAAAGTTCAATGGATGCCACATTCCTGGGAGCCCTTTTAATGTGCGTGTGGGAGACCCGGGGCTAATTGGAGACCCAGGCATGGTGACTGCACACGGCCCTGGACTGCAGGGAGGAACCACAGGTAAATATCACCCTCTCTAAAAGTGTGTATTTCATATGCAGATAATATAACTGTTTTATTTATTTATTTTTTTATTAATAAAATATGTCACAAATGTACAGCCTTTTCATCTCTATTTGCATTTGTCCTCTTTCTTCCAGGTGTTGTCACAGAGTTTGTGGTCAACACGTGTAATGCAGGCTCAGGCACTCTGTCTGTCAACATCGACGGGCCGTCTAAGGTCAAAATGGACTGTCGCGAGTGTCCCGAGGGCTACAAGATCACCTACATACCCATGGCACCTGGCAACTATCTCATCACCATCAAATACGGCGGGCCACAGCACATAGTGGGCAGCCCTTTCAAAGCTAAAATCACAGGTCTGCTAGACAGTCATTCTCCCATCTGATCTGTGGATCTCAAATCACAAGTGTCTTGTTTATGAAACAAATGTTCCTGTCAGGAAATTGTTATGTCATCTGTGTTCAAACTGTTCAGTGTTCATCTTACATAAAAGCTGACTTTCACTGGCACTGCAGCAATATATTCCTGTCACTACTTGGTACATACTCATGACTTTTTTTTTTTTTTTTTTTATCAATGTAAAAAA